>NW_027316623.1:40000-50000 GCF_033978685.3 Nerophis lumbriciformis | reverse complement strand
CGGCCGCCGATATTTGCAAAAAAATGCGTATCGGCAAGGCATGGGAAAATGCCGATCCAGATCCAGTTTAAAAAAAACTCCGGTCCTTGTTTTTCAGCGCACCGATTTAAATAATATATTCCACTTTTCTGCTGCTCCCTAAGTTCCGTTCCGCATTTTCCAGCACACCTTCAACACATCCACAGGTCTGTGAATTCTCACGCAGTTGCTTTTAGCTGCTGGCATTACACGACAGGCTCTTCTCACTCTTTCCTGTGTCTCCCTCTCACAGACAGCAAGCGCACCTTCTTACACACGTCACATACTGTCACGTCATACGTCACATACTGTCACGTCATACGTCACATACTGTCACGTCATACGTCACGTCATACGTCACATACATAAACGTCCTCTCCCAGCAGAGAGGTAGCAGCATGGCTAACGTTAGCTGTGATGCGAGCGCAGCCGGGCTAGCAAACTTCCCTCTAGGGTGCGCACCTGTGCAATTGCGCACTGCAAATCTATGCCACGCACAAAATCAAATAGAAAAATAAGCGCATAACAATTTTCGACACACGGACATGACAGAGAAAACCGTTTTCGTCATCATTGTTCAAATATTGTAAAGTCTGTCGAGACGCTTATCTCCATTCGGTGCCACACGTCCACACCATCAAAATGCCGAGGCAAACATTTCCACATCAACACCGTATGAAAAAAATAGTGATTTTTTTAGTTGTGATTTCCTTCTCTGCATGAAAGTTCAAAAGTAGCATATATTAATGCAGTATGAAGAAGAATGTTTTAATGTAGACACATAAAATCATACTGCTGTAATTATATGCATCAAGTGTTCATTCAAGGCTAAGGCAAAATATCGAGATATATATCGTGTATCGCAATATGGCCTTAAAATATCACAATATTTAAAAAAGGCCATATCGCCCAGCCCTAGTTCAATGATGCCATTTCTGTTTGTCATGTATAATTTTGTCTATTTTGTGTTTATCCTTGAATAAACAGGTCAGTTTCTTGTTACCAACCATTGTGTATTATTCAAACTCCCCTAATTCAGCTGGCTAGTTGTTATCAAGAGTACTAAAACCCTTTTCAACATGATTCTGACAACTAAGTAGGCTAAATAACTTTAAACTTTAATACATGCTCGGATAGGCCAGTATCGGTCAGTATTGGTATCGGATCGGAAGTGCAAAAACAATATCGGTATCGGATCGGAAGTGCAAAAACCTGGATCGGGACATCCCTAATATATATACATATTAATGTCACATGACACAAGATGTATATATATAAATATTAATGTCACATGACACAAGATGTATATATATACATATTAATGTCACATGACACAAGATGTATATATATATATATTAATGTCACATGACACAAGATGTATATATATACATATTAATGTCACATGACACAAGATGTATATATATATATATTAATGTCACATGACACAAGATGTATATATATATACATATTAATGTCACATGACACAAGATGTATATATATATATATATAAATGTCACATGACACAAGATGTATATATATACATATTAATGTCACATGACACAAGATGTATATATACTGTACATATTAATGTCACATGACACAATATTTATATATACATATTAATGTCACATGACACAAGATGTATATATATACATATTAATGTCACATGACACAAGATGTATATATATACATATTAATGTCACATGACACAAGATGTATATATATACATATTAATGTCACATGACACAAGATGTATATATATACATATTAATGTCACATGACACAAGATGTATATATATATACATATTAATGTCACATGACACAAGATGTATATATATACATATTAATGTCACATGACACAAGATGTATATATATACATATTAATGTCACATGACACAAGATGTATATATATACATATTAATGTCACATGATACAAGATGTATATATATACATATTAATGTCACATGACACAAGATGTATATATATATACATATTAATGTCACATGACACAAGATGTATATATATATACATATTAATGTCACATGACACAAGATGTATATATATATATATACATATTAATGTCACATGACACAAGATGTATATATATATACATAATAATGTCACATGACACAAGATGTATATATATATACATATTAATGTCACATGACACAAGATGTATATATATACATATTAATGTCACATGACACAAGATGTATATATATACATATTAATGTCACATGACACAAGATGTATATATATACATATTAATGTCACATGACACAAGATGTGTATATATATACATATTAATGTCACATGACACAAGATGTATATATATACATATTAATGTCACATGACACAAGATGTATATATATACATATTAATGTCACATGACACAAGATGTATATATATAAATATTAATGTCACATGACACAAGATGTATATATATATATATTAATGTCACATGACACAAGATGTATATATATATACATATTAATGTCACATGACACAAGATGTATATATATATATATATAAATGTCACATGACACAAGATGTATATATATACATATTAATGTCACATGACACAAGATGTATATATACTGTACATATTAATGTCACATGACACAATATTTATATATACATATTAATGTCACATGACACAAGATGTATATATATACATATTAATGTCACATGACACAAGATGTATATATATACATATTAATGTCACATGACACAAGATGTATATATATACATATTAATGTCACATGACACAAGATGTATATATATACATATTAATGTCACATGACACAAGATGTATATATATATACATATTAATGTCACATGACACAAGATGTATATATATACATATTAATGTCACATGACACAAGATGTATATATATACATATTAATGTCACATGACACAAGATGTATATATATACATATTAATGTCACATGATACAAGATGTATATATATACATATTAATGTCACATGACACAAGATGTATATATATATACATATTAATGTCACATGACACAAGATGTATATATATATACATATTAATGTCACATGACACAAGATGTATATATATATATATACATATTAATGTCACATGACACAAGATGTATATATATATACATAATAATGTCACATGACACAAGATGTATATATATATACATATTAATGTCACATGACACAAGATGTATATATATACATATTAATGTCACATGACACAAGATGTATATATATACATATTAATGTCACATGACACAAGATGTATATATATACATATTAATGTCACATGACACAAGATGTGTATATATATACATATTAATGTCACATGACACAAGATGTATATATATACATATTAATGTCACATGACACAAGATGTATATATATACATATTAATGTCACATGACACAAGATGTGTATATATATACATATTAATGTCACATGACACAAGATGTATATATATATATATACATATTAATGTCACATGACACAAGATGTCCAATCAGACACGCAGCGGAGTTTTTCACCCGTGCGCAAACTCACGAGACCAAGAAACCCCGTAATAAGTGCCGCTAGCATTAAGCTAACCCACACATCATTTAGCATATAAAAGTCCGGTTTTTACAACAATTTAAGAAACAGAAAGTTCGGGAATTCAACCCACGTGCTTAACAGCACGTCACAAGACAGTGTGCATTCTTATCAAATACTTTAAGAGCGACAAGCAAAAAGTGAATAAAGAAATAAAGGGAGAGAGACATAAACGTGAACTTACCAGCTCCGAGTGAAGCTGCTCATTCTTATCAAATACTCTTAGAGCGACAAACAAAAGGTTTATAAAGAAATAAAGGGAGAGAGACATAAACATGACTTACCAGCTCGGAGCGTCAGCGCTCACTGAAGCTGCTCACACACGTGCGACACCAAATCACTCCCCAGGGGAACAAAAAGCTATGTAAGGAAAATAATAGAGTGGAACCTATTTACAGTGAGATACACTTTTGGGGAAGTTCACAACAGAAAGTGATGTGAATAAATGACCAAAAATAAAATAAAATAAAATAAAATAAAATAAAATTTAGCTCGGCTACATACACTCACTATTATACACGTACACTCACTATCAGGGCCGGCCCGTGGCATAGGCCGTATAGGCAAATGCTAAGGGCGCCGTCCATCAGGGGGCGCCACGCCAGTGCCACAAATGTTGGAGAAAAAAAAAAAAAAAAAAGTTGGTACTATTATTTCTAAATACAAAAAATAATCCCACGTTAATTAAAATGCAAATTAAAGCCTATTTAATAGAAATATTATTTGTTACAACATTACGCCCCCCCCCCCTCCCTTCCCGTATCATGACTCTTTTTGGACGTCACCACATCAAAAAATCAACACAAGATGTCAAAACGGCCAAAACTGTCAGGTGCCCAGGGAAGAAATAAGAGAAAAGAAGAGGAGGAGAAACGAGAAAAAAACAAGAGGTAGCAGGTAGGTAACGTTAGTCTACATGAAATTATTTGTCTGTCACGGTGGCAGAGGGGTTAGTGCATGTGCCTCACAATACGAAGGTCCTGAGTAGTCTTGGGTTCAATCCCGGGCTCGGGATCTTTCTGTGTGGAGTTTGCATGTTCTCCCCGTGACTGCGTGGGTTCCCTCCGGGTACTCCGGCTTCCTCCCACCTCCAAAGACATGCACCTGGGGATAGGTTGATTGGCAACACTAAATTGGCCCTAGTGTGTGGATGTGAGTGTGAATGTTGTCTGTCTATCTGTGTTGGCCCTGTGATGAGGTGGCGACTTGTCCAGGGTGTACACCGCCTTCCGCCCGATTGTAGCTGAGATAGGCTCCAGCGCCCCCCGCGACCCCAAAAGGGAATAAGCGGTAGAAAATGGATGGATGGATGGATGTTACAGAATGTGATAGTAACCTGGCTTTTTAGCATTAAGCTAATGTTACATGATTCGGCAATTGCTAATCAATAAATAGCTAGTTCTGTTTTAACGTCGGGTTAATATTGTGGAGGGGGCTAAATTGTTATGGAAAATAATAATGTAACGTTAGGTAATTACAGTACTCCCACCTTACATTCCTCAGGGACATTTGTATTAGATCTTTTAAGCAGATGTTTTTTGTTTACATTGTTATTGCCTTCTGGTTAGCTAATGTTTGCCCTGCAGGTAATAGTCACTTTTCCACCCCTTTATATATTAGGTATAGTTGTAAGCCTAGTTGTTAAAGTGCACATCATTAATGTAAATTAAGCAATATGTATGTACAAAATATTGGATTTCATATATTCATTTTTTATTTTTTGCATTCATTTATTTATTCATATATTTTTTTATCTTGTTAACTATTCTGATTGTTAATTTGCTTTCTTTAAGTAAAAAAAAGGTCAAAGACAAAGCTATTCTGTTTCTTGTGAGTATATACACTTCACTGCCGATGTGGGGGGGCGCCACCTAAAATCTTGCCTAGGGCGCCAGATTGGTTAGGGCCGGGCCTGCTCACTATTATACGCATAAACTCACTACTATACACATACACTCACAATTATACACATACACTCACTATTATACGCGTACACTCACTATTATACGCGTACACTCACTATTATATGCGTACACTCACAATTATATGCGTACACTCACTATTATATGCATACACTCACTATTATATGCGTACACTCACTATTATACACTTACACTCACTATTATATGCGTACACTCACTATTATACGCGTACACTCACAACTATACACATACACTCACAATTATACACATACACTCACTATTATACGCGTACACTCACTATTATACGCGTACACTCACTATTATATGCGTACACTCACAATTATACATGTACACTCACTATTATACACGTACACTCACTATTATACACGTACACTCACTATTATATGTGTACACTATTATACACGTCCACTCACTATTATACATGTACACTCACTATTATATGTGTACACTCAGTATTATACACGTACACTCAGTATTATACGCATACACTCACTATTATACGCGTGCACTCACTATTATACACGTACACTCACTATTATACACGTACTCTCACTATTATATGTGTACACTCAGTATTATAAATAAATAAATGATAATGATAAATGGGTTGTACTTGTATAGCGCTTTTCTACCTTCAAGGTACTCAAAGCGCTTTGACACTACTTCCACATTTACCCATTCACACACACATTCACACACTGATGGAGGGAGCTGCCATGCAAGGCGCTAACCAGCAGCCATCAGGAGCAAGGGTGAAGTGTCTTGCTCAGGACACAACGGACATGACGAGGTTGGTACTAGGTGGGGATTGAACCAGGGACCCTCGGATCGCGCACGGCCATTCTTCCACTGCGCCACGCCGTCCCTATATACATTATACATGTACACTCACTATTATATGTGTACACTCAGTATTATACGCGTACACTCACTATTATACACGTGCACTCACTATTATATGTGTACACTCACTATTATACATGTCCACTCACTATTATACGCGTGCACTCACTATTATATGTGCACACTCACTATTATATGCGTACACTCACTATTATACAAGTGCACTCACAATTATATGCGTACACTCACTATTTTACATGTGCACTCACTATTATACGCATGTACTCACTATTATATGTGTACACTCACTATTATACGCGTGCACTCACTATTATACACGTACACTCACTATTATACACGTACACTCACTACTCTATGTGTACACTCAGTATTATACACGTACACTCACTATTATACGCGTACACTCACTATTATACACGTGCACTCACTATTATACGCATGCACTCACTATTATATGTGTACACTCAGTATTATACACATGCACTGACTATTATATGTGTGTACTCACTAGTATATGTGTACACTCACTATTATACACATACACTCACTATTATAAGCGTGCACTCACTATTATAAGTGTACACTCACTATTATACGCGTGCACTCACTATTATATGTGTACACTCACTATTATAAGCGTGCACTCACTATTATAAGTGTACACTCACTATTATACACGTACACTCACTATTATACGCGTGCACTCACTATTATAAGCGTACACTCACTATTATACGTGTACACTCACTAGTACATGCGGCCCCCTGAGGGCAGCCATGATCAGGACGTGGTCCTCAAAAAACCCGAGTTTGACACCTGATTCTAGAAGGTTCTAAAATGATGGAAAACAAAGCGCTTGCAATCTTCTAGAAGACAAAACAACTATAATATTAATATTAAATGGTGGTGGGGGGGGGGTGTCTTTTTCTTGCAGCAGCACCCCCGCCCCCATGAAACACACACACACACACACACACACACACACACACACACACACACACACACGCACACACACACACACACACACATAGCGAGACAGAGGCGTGCATGAGAAGTGGACTTAAGGACCACCAAGAACCCCCCCCACCACCACCACGCACGCACGCACGCACACACGCACACACACACACACACACACACACACTCACACACATTTGGACAGCATCAGTTTTTTAATGGCAATAAAAATGTCAAAAAAGAGGAATAACAATGTTCATAATTTATATTACATTTTAATTATAAAGATAAATATTTATTTTAATATTCTTCCACTAAAAGTCATTTTTCCTTTACAATCCACACACAAAAGTAAATTCATGTTGCTAAATAGAGGAATTGATAAGAATATAAATAATGTACACATTCATAGAAAAGTGGAACACCGAGTAATATTTTTTTTAATTTAAAAAGAAAACTTGTATATCTTTTTTGTCTTTGTTTTGTTTCGCTTTTTTTTTTTAATTTCCACGGCCTGATCCCCACGCCACGTCACGTCACTCGCCGCATTAATGATCACGTAATTAATCGCATTACGAGCGTCTTCATGCAGATTATTCACAATGAAACATCCTTATTCGTGGAAGACGTGTCTCATTCTAGTCCAAATCATCCGATCCATTTTTACACTTTTATTTGGGCTAAAATGCCCACATGAAATACAAGTAAAGTCACGCACATATTTACATTCATTCTACAATTGCACCGATTTTAATTCTACAATTGCATCATTTTTAATTCTACAATTGCATCATTTTTAATTCTACAATTGCGTCATTTTTAATTCTACAATTGCATCATTTTTAATGACTGCAAATAAGAGAAGGCTACAGGCTGACCGTTGACCCTGCGCGCGCACACCCACGTTGACACGCACGCGCACCAGGGCAAAAGTTGGACGCAAAGTTGACGCGCGCGTCCGTTGAGCCCTTTAGGTGCGCGTGTGTGCACGTGAACTTCGGCGAAGTGAAGAGGAAGCGCGTGCACGTACCTGCGTGAGACATAGAGGAGAGTACATGTCTGGTCCACGGTGCGCGTGCTCGTGCTGCGTGCGTGAGAAAGACAGAGTGGGGGGGAGGGGGGGGGGGGGCGTGGAGCCCTCCTGTTGCCCCCCGAACTTCTCACATGTCCAAGTTGGGCTGAACTTTGACCTTACACGCGCCCTGCGGCGGACCTGTTAGAGGCCCGCGGCCGTCCGCCGTGGAACATGTCAGCTCCGGGACATAAAGAAGAAAAAGTCCCGTTAGAGAAGTGCAAAGTGCCGCGGAGGAGGACGGAGAGTCCGCTGTAGCGCCACCGGGCGAAGCTCCGCGACGTCCCGAACCGGCATGTCACAACTCGCCTATCCGCCCGGCGGTGCGCTGTAGTCGGCGTGCGGCGCTGCGGAGCCCCGGGGAAGCAACCAGGAGCGGGGGGAGGGAAAAAAAAGGCAGCCGGGATCGCTGCGCTTCCGCTCGGCCGTCTCGCCTCTGAGCGCCCGCTGACTGCGCGGAGGATTTATAGGAGGAGCGCCGCCTCCTCAATAATGCTGCTGGGCTGCTGGGCTGCTGGGCTGCCTGCTGACTGACTGACTGACTATGACTGACTGACCGGGACCGACACCGGGACCGGGACCGGGACCTCCGCTCCCCGCCAGAGGACAGTGCGAGTGCGCGGTCCTGCAGCAGAGCTGATCACACACGGACTATCGATCTAGGCGCGTGCGCGCGGGCGTGCGTGTGAGTGCATTAAGTGATTGTGGCCTCGCTGCTCAACTTGGACAACAACTCAAGTGCTCTAGGTCTGGGTTCTAGACGTCATCACTCAACAGGAGGACGACTCTCGGTGACCTGTGACCTCTGGCGGATCTTACAGGTGCATCATGGGACATGCCGACGTCACATGCCTAAACTGATTACAGTGTCCACCTGCACTCAGGTGATGCTCACTTCCTGTTTGTGTCATGTGACACTATTTACTCCCGTTTACACCTCTCGTGGTCAGTCAGCTCACGCCGACTTCCTGTTGGAAACCCAAGATGGCGACCTGTCGGTTCGACGCCATCAGCGACGTGATGGGTAACCAAGGATTTTGGCCAGCTTTTCAAATTAAGAGCGGGCGTACGTGTCGCAGTAGACAGACAAAGGAGGAGAAGAGTTGACGGTGCGACTCCCACCCTACCCTGTAATAAAAATATTACAATAAAAGTTGTCATTTTACGCAACGCAAGTCAAAATTTGACAAGAAAAAGTGAACATTTGTGCAATATTATGATACAAGTTGGAATTTTACTAGAAAAGCTTAAAATGTTGGCAATTTTATGAAAAGTCATCATTTTACTCGACAAAAGTCGCAATTTTTATAGAAAACTTTAAAATGTTGGCAACGTTATAATAATAATCTGAATTTTACTTGGCCTAAACTGATTACAGCGTCCACCTGGACTCAGGTGATGCTCACTTCCTGTTTGTGTCATGTGACACTATTTACTCCTGTTTACACCTCTCGTGGTCAGTCACGTTACGATGACTTCCTGTTGGAAACCCAAGATGGCGACCTGTCGGTTCGACGCCATCGGCGACCGTGATGGGTAACCAAGGAT
>NW_027316623.1:0-30000 GCF_033978685.3 Nerophis lumbriciformis | reverse complement strand
GTTTCATCATATATTGCTGCCTTTAACCTGGCAATGTTTACTTTTGGATGCACTTTAAAGCAACAACAAATACTGACTTTGGAGCAATGTTCACGGACTCCAGTATTTGGCTCTCTGTTAGATGCAATGTTATTGATTTATGTCATCACTTGAAGGTATACTTCACCTTGTTGATGTCTCAAGAAGGGTAGAAATACAAGAACACACACACACACACACACACACACACACACACACACACACACACACACACACACACACACGGGCTGGGATTCCAGCCTGTGGGCCGGATAAATAGATGTTCCCTCCCGAGATGAAGTGGGTCAGAACTTATTTCCGCAGAGCTTAAGGAGAAACACATGGTTGTGGTTTGCTCTGCAGACCCCCCCAAACACTAGACCCCCCCCCCCCCCCGCTGCCCCCTTCAGGCGTCGTCATGAAGACGGAGATCCAGGACAACATTTTATTAAACATCCTCCTGGGGGATGACGCCAATCACGGCCTCCGTACGGCGTCAGGTGTCAATCATCTGGACAAGCGACGACGTCACGTCGCAGCGTTGACCTCTGACCCGCCAAGGATGGCGTCCGAGCAGATGGCGGACATTAATGAGTTGTTGGCGTGAGGAGAGAGCGTGTGATCAGATAGCAGCAGAGTGCTTCCTTTGTTTACGGCGCCGCTCCAATAAAGACATTGGCCGTGTCCACAGAAAAAGTCACTTGTTCCAAAACGTGGCGTCCAATCATCGAGAGTCATGTGACCCTCCCCTCCTCACCATGAAGACAACAGCCATCTAGGGGGTGTCCTCGCCAGGTGAGCAGGTATATATTGCAGTCACATGACACCTTGGGGGGGGGGGGCTCTGTGCTGAGTCGTCAGCACTGCAAGGGTCAAGGGTCATGGAGCAGCGTGACATCACCTGCCACTCAAACCTCACAACCCCGCCCCTCCAGTGAGCATGCACAGGTCGAGGGTGGGACCATATCAATGATATCATTGTGATACGAGCATGGTCATGACACAACTTCACACACCCTCCCTAATGGCTAACATCCCTCCACAGTGCAAAGTCACTTCTAAGACCTAAGTATCATCATCACTGGAGGATAGCTAAACATAATCCACTGCACACGGTCCCGCTGTGGGAGGACATGCTAGCCGCTAAGCTAGGGATGTAAGAAGAGATGGGCCAACGATACCAAGTGTAGTATCAGCATATGGTCGATACTACAGTGGTTGGATTGATATTTCTTTATTATCATAAAATATTTTGGCATTTTTTGTTGTCTCGTATACAAACTCAGGGAAAACATTGAATGATATTGAACGATTTAAGTATCAGCATTAGTATGAGCGATACTGCCCTCGTAACTACTTGGTATTAATAATAATAATAATAGATTTTATTTGTAAAAGCACTTTACATTGAGCAAACAACCGCAAAGTGCTACAGTGCATTTAAAAAAAACAAAAACAACAACAACAAAAAATGCTAGAACCACAAATAGCTGCCCCCAACAAGCAAAATAAATAGTAAAAAAAAATAAATAAACAAGAACAGCCTAATAGCTAGAACTAGCACACATATATCTAAAAAAGGCTTTTTTAAAAAGAAGGGTTTTTAAGCCTTTTTTAAAAGCATCCACAGTCTGTGGTGCCCTCAGGTGGTCAGGGAGAGCGTTCCAGCAGAAATCAATATCAATGGGCTAAAGTATCAGAAGAATGAGTGATGGTTGTCTACTTGCAAGTGGAGAAATAATGATGGCTTCCATTATCCTTCATCCAGCAAATGTGATACATATTGTTATGGCTGCGATACAGATTGGTTGGTTCTGATAACCAGTTGGGCCTTGACCTCCCTGACCTCTGAAGGTCAGCACATCCTATGGAACATTCCATCAAGTTGTGAAGCGCTCCACTACTATTAGTGGATGTAATCAGTCACACATCAACATCCAACATTCTTTCCATCCATCCAACTTCCACGCAGTCTGCCACTACCTCGCTAGTCTTGCAAGCTAGCTCAACCACAAACTAGTTTGAAACTAGTCAATAACATGGAAACTGGCTCAAACAGGAACTAGTCAACTATATTGGGAACTAGCTTTAAAAACTAGTCAGAAACTAGTCAAACTAACTTGGGAACAAGCTGAACAAGAAACTAGTCAAATAACCTCAAAATTAGCTGAATGAAAAATGTGTTTGAAACGTCATCTAACTTGGGAACTAGCTAAATCAGAAACTATTTTGAGACTAGCCAACTAAATTGGTAACTAGCAGAACAAGAAACTAGTCAACTAAATTGGTAACTAGCAGAACGAGAAACTAGTCAACTAAATTGGGAACTAGCAGAACCAGAAACTAGTGAGAAACTTGTCAACTAATTTGGGAACTAACTGAATCAGAAAGTACTTACAAACTAGTCAACTCATTTGGGAACTAGCTGATCCAGAAAGTAGTTAGAGAATTGTTAGAACAGAGTCAACTAACCTGGAAATTAGCTGAATGAAAAATTTGTTTGAAAAGTTGTCATCCAACTTGGGAACTGGCTAAATCAGAAACAATTTTGAGACTAGTCAACTAAATTGGGAACTAGCAGAACCAGAAACTAGTGAGACACTAGTCAACTAATTTGGGAACAAGCTGAATCAGAAAGTACTTAGAAACTAGTCAACTAACTTGGGAGCTAGCTTAATCAGAAACTACTTAGAAACTAGTCAACTAACTTGGGAGCTAGCTGAATCAGAAACTACTTAGAAACTGGTCAACTAACTGGGGAGCTAGCTGAATCAGAAACTACTTATAAGTAATTTCTGATTCAGCTAGCTCCCCAGTTAGTTGACTAGTTTCTATAGAAACTAGTCAACTAACTGGGGAGCTAGCTGAATCAGAAACTACTTAAAAACTAGTCAACTAACTTGGGAACTAGCTGAACTAGAAAGTAGTTAGAGAATAGTTAGAACAGAGTCAACTAACCTGGAAACTAGCTGAATGAAAAATGTGTTTGAAATGTTGTCATCTAACTTGGGAACTGGCTAAATCAGAAACAATTTTGAGACTAGTCAACTAAATTGGGAACTAGCAGAACCAGAAACTAGTGAGAAACTAGTTAACTAATTTTGGAACCAACTGAATCAGAAACTGGTGAGAAACTAGTCAACTTATTTGGGAACTAGCTGAATCAGAAACTACTTCTAAACTAGTCAACCAACTTGGGAGCTAGCTGAATCAGAAACTACTTAAAAACTAGTCAACTCATTTAGGAACTAGCTGAACCAGAAAGTAGTTAGAGAATAGTTAGAACAGAGTCAACTAACCT
This sequence comes from Nerophis lumbriciformis, assembly GCF_033978685.3. NCBI lineage: Eukaryota > Metazoa > Chordata > Actinopteri > Syngnathiformes > Syngnathidae > Nerophis > Nerophis lumbriciformis. The sequence continues at coordinate 26,681 of NW_027316623.1, read as the reverse complement.
GGAAACAAGCTGAACAAAAAACTAGTTAGAAATGAACCAATCAACTTGTGAGCTAACTAAATAGTGGTTGTCAAAGTGCAGCGCTAAGCACATTCCATCACATCACAAAGTGAGTTAACTAGTAACTAGGGTGCTAGTTATCTGAAACGGTTGATTTGAAAGGTTTTCAAGACTGTGGAAGTAACCAATGGCGCGGGAGGTGGGCGGAGCCTCTGTGTGCAGGTGAAACTAGAGAGGAAGCTTTAATGAAGCAGATAGGATGACAAACTGTCGCCACGGAGACCAGGAGCACCACCGTGGTCTCACATGAGAGTGACCCCCCCTCCCCCGTGTGCGGGGGATTAAGCAGGGTGCCAGCTGTAGCGGGGGAGGGGGGCGGGGGGGTGGTACATGATGCCACGGCCTCTTCAAGGTGACCCCTGCCAAAGCTGCCATGAACATCTGTACACCAACTCGCCTGGCCCGACCTGACCTGACCGCCATCAGGCATCAGGCATCAGGCAGGACCCGGACTTGGCCCAACCCCAGAGGGGGGAGTCATGGGAGGGGGGGGGGACCACCTCCCCCTAACTTTCTATGTGCAGCGAATGATGCTAGTTAGCCCTCACAAGCTCTGTAAGCCCCGCCCAACATTGGCCCAGGTGACCCCAGCTACTCGTCCTCAACATCAGTATGGTGGTCTTGCTGGGAGACCCCCACTGGACAGTCAACATCAGTATGGTGGTCTTGCTGGGAGACCCCCACTGGACAGTCAACATCAGTATGGTGGTCTTGCTGGGAGACCCCCACTGGACAGACAACATCAGTATGGTGGTCTTCCACTGGACAGTCAACATCAGTATGGTGGTCTTGCTGGGAGACCCCCACTGGACAGTCAACATCAGTATGGTGGTCTTGCTGGGAGACCCCCACTGGACAGTCAACATCAGTATGGTGGTCTTCCACTGGACAGTCAACATCAGTATGGTGGTCTTGCTGGGAGACCCCCAGTAGACAGTCAACATCAGTATGGTGGTCTTTCACTGGACAGTCAACATCAGTATGGTGGTCTTGCTGGGAGACCCCCACTGGACAGTCAACATCAGTATGGTGGTCTTGCTGGGAGACCCCCACTGGACAGTCAACATCAGTATGGTGGTCTTCCACTGGACAGTCAACATCAGTATGGTGGTCTTCCACTGGACAGTCAACATCAGTATGGTGGTCTTGCTGGGAGACCCCCACTGGACAGTCAACATCAGTATGGTGGTCTTCCACTGGACAGTCAACATCAGTATGGTGGTCTTCCACTGGACAGTCAACATCAGTATGGTGGTCTTTCTGGGAGACCCCCACTGGACAGTCAACATCAGTATGGTGGTCTTCCACTGGACAGTCAACATCAGTATGGTGGTCTTGCTGGGAGACCCCCACTGGACAGTCAACATCAGTATGGTGGTCTTTCACTGGACAGTCAACATCAGTATGGTGGTCTTCCACTGGACAGTCAACATCAGTATGGTGGTCTTGCTGGGAGACCCCCACTGGACAGTCAACATCAGTATGGTGGTCTTCCACTGGACAGTCAACATCAGTATGGTGGTCTTGCTGGGAGACCCCCAGTAGACAGTCAACATCAGTATGGTGGTCTTTCACTGGACAGTCAACATCAGTATGGTGGTCTTGCTGGGAGACCCCCACTGGACAGTCAACATCAGTATGGTGGTCTTGCTGGGAGACCCCCACTGGACAGTCAACATCAGTATTGTGGTCTTCCACTGGACAGTCAACATCAGTATGGTGGTCTTCCACTGGACAGTCAACATCAGTATGGTGGTCTTGCTGGGAGACCCCCACTGGACAGTCAACATCAGTATGGTGGTCTTCCACTGGACAGTCAACATCAGTATGGTGGTCTTTCTGGGAGACCCCCACTGGACAGTCAACATCAGTATGGTGGTCTTCCACTGGACAGTCAACATCAGTATGGTGGTCTTGCTGGGAGACCCCCACTGGACAGTCAACATCAGTATGGTGGTCTTTCACTGGACAGTCAACATCAGTATGGTGGTCTTCCACTGGACAGTCAACATCAGTATGGTGGTCTTGCTGGGAGACCCCCACTGGACAGTCAACATCAGTATGGTGGTCTTCCACTGGACAGTCAACATCAGCATGGTGGTCTTGCTGGGAGACCCCCACTGGACAGTCAACATCAGTATGGTGGTCTTCCACTGGACAGACAACATCAGTATGGTGGTCTTCCACTGGACAGTCAACATCAGTATGGTGGTCTTGCTGGGAGACCCCACTGGACAGTCAACATCAGTACGGTGGTCTTGCACTGGACAGCTTGAAACAACATGCTAACTAGCCCTGTCATGCTAACTCTAATAAGTGAGTGGTTGGGGGGAGGGGGGGTGGCGCCCACCTGGAGTGAGTACACGCTGCTATACTCTAACGGGCGGGGCGGAGGAGACTTTTGGCATCATTATGCTATTGTTGTCCTTCCAAAAACAACAACAACAACAACAACAACAAGGCCTGAAGAACAACAGACAGCCATAGCCTAGTATTGAACTCTATTTGACAGTCGTAGCCTAGCTTAGCATTGAAGTATGCTTTATAATGGCAGCATATAGCTTAGCTTAGCATCGAAGTATGTTTTATAATGGCAGCACATAGATAAGCTTAGCATCACGCCACCTATATTAGCATGTTGGTGACTCAGTGATTGCGAGCCACGCTCCGCTGGTGTTGGCCTCTTAAAAGAAGTAAAAGAATGAAGTGAGTCGTTACGGTTCCAAAGAAGAGCCAGAGGGAGGCATCATAGTTTGGGGTAGGGGGGCAGACTAGCATCATAGTTTGGGGTAGGGGGGCAGACTAGCATCATAGTTTAGGGTAGGGGTCAGACTAGCATCATAGTTTGGGGTAGGGGGAAGACTAGCATCATAGTTTGGGGTAGGGGGCAGACTAGCATCATAGTTTGGGGTAGGGGGGGCAGACTAGCATCATAGTTTAGGGTAGGGGGCAGACTAGCATCATAGTTTGGGGTAGGGGGCAGACTAGCATCATAGTTTGGGGTAGGGGGCAGACTAGCATCATAGTTTGGGGTAGGGGGGGCAGACTAGCATCATAGTTTGGGGTAGGGGGGAAGACTAGCATCATAGTTTGGGGTAGGGGCAGACTAGCATCATAGTTTGGGGTAGGGGGAAGACTAGCATCATAGTTTGGGGTAGGGGGGCAGACTAGCATCATAGTTTGGGGTAGGAGGGCAGACTAGCATCATAGTTTGGGGTTGGGGGCAGACTAGCATCATAGTTTGGGGTAGGGGGGCAGACTAGCATCATAGTTTGGGGTAGGGGGGCAGACTAGCATCATAGTTTGGGGTAGGGGGCAGACTAGCATCATAGTTTGGGGTTGGGGGCAGACTAGCATCATAGTTTGGGGTAGGGGGGCAGACTAGCATCATAGTTTGGGGTAGGGGGCAGACTAGCATCATAGTTTGTGTTTGGGGGGCAGACTAGCATCATAGTTTGGGGTTGGGGGCAGACTAGCATCATAGTTTGTGTTTGGGGGAAGACTAGCATCATAGTTTGGGGTTGGGGGCAGACTAGCATCATAGTTTGTGTTTGGGGGCAGACTAGCATCATAGTTTGTGTTTGGGGGCAGACTAGCATCATAGTTTGTGTTTGGGGTCAGACTAGCATCATAGTTTGTGTTTGGGGGCAGCAGACAACTTAAGTCTTCCATTTCCTCCTCTAATCTTCCAAACATGACAACAACCTGCAGGATGAAGAGACTTCTGACAGGAAACTAGCCTTTTTTGGCTCCGCCCCCTTCACCAACAACCACTGACTTGACTTTGTTCAGGAAAGTCAGCTGACCAATCAGGTGATTCTTTTTGACACAAAGGCGGGGCCAAACGATGATTGACAGCTTAACTCGCACACACACACGCACACGCACACACACACACACACGCACACACACACACACACACACACACACACACACACACACACACACACACACACACACACACACACACACACACACACACACACACACACACACACACGCACACACACACACACACATCGTCACAAGCCGATTACATTTCCTGCTGACATCAATCACAAATGAATGAATTAATTACAAATAATTCGCTCGCACTTTAATTCAGTGCTAGCGAATTAATTCATTTGTTGTAAAATAAGACTGAATGTAAATTAACGCGCATGTCAAAGTTGTTTATTTACCACACAAACTGTTTAAAAATAATGAATTTGAATAAATTAATTCAGAAACTCTTTCGTTCCTTTTAAGTACAAATGAAGAATATATATTTTTTAATGTGTGCGAATTCAAAGAAATTAAATGTTTTTGTTTTTATTGATGTCAAATCATGAAATACTTGACGGATTTTAATACTATATTCGTATTTGTTTCATCATTTATCATTTGTTGTTCATGTTAAGGTCCTCATATTAAAATTAATTAAAGTTTTTTTTACCGAAATAAAATGTAGTGAATCCCTCCATCCATCCATTTAGTACCGCTTGTCCGAATCTAAATAATGTAATTCAGCAAAATACAACATTGAAATACCTCTTTTTGGTCTGCTTAAAATAATAAAATAAACAATGTGTGTAACGAAAATAATGATCATACATTAAACGTCAGATAAGAATAATATAACAGTTTCTAATAACACTACATTTGATGTCATAATTCACGGAAATGAATATAAATAAATATAGACTTGATTAATCCCGTGTAAAAACGTCACGTTTATGCTTATTAAAATCCACCTCGTATTATGATTTTAACGAGCAAATAAAAACGGATGATGATTTGGAAAGAATATTCTGGGATTGTTAAATATATAATGTGAATAAAAAGCAGCACATTTAAAAGAAGACAATATTGGTAATGTGAATAAAAAGCAACACATTTAAAAGAAGACAATATTATGATTGTTAAATATATAATGTGAATAAAAAGCAGCACATTTAAAAGAAGACAATATTGCTAATGTGAATAAAAAGCAACACATTTAAAGGAAGACAATATTATGATTGTTAAATATATAATGTGAATAAAAAGCAACATATTTATTATAATTGTTAAATATATAATGTGAATAAAAAGCAACACATTTAAAGGAAGACAATATTATAATTGTTAAATATATAATGTGAATAAAAAGCAACACATTTATTATGATTGTTAAATATATGATGTTAAAAAGCAACACATTTATTATGATTGTTAAATATATGATGTTAAAAAGCAACACGGCGGCACTTTCACGCGTCTTTACTCAACTTTTAGCGCAAGTTGGGAAGAAAAGCAAACGGACAAACATTTAGTAAAAAGCACTAAATAGCGAGGTTGAGAGTGAACTCAGCATCCAGCATTATTGAGTAAAAAGGTTGCGAGTGGACTCACGTACCATCCACCAGGTTCTGGCCGAGATGTCGTAGCACAGCTGCCATTTGATGGAACCTTCTGCGCCTTTTCCCGCCATGGCCAAGTCAGTCAGCTTCATGTGGTGCGCGCGCTCGGCGGAAGTCACACACACCTGATTGACACGTCCGCTCCACAACAAACTAACACAACTACACAACAACTACAAGAGGAGGAGATCGAGCTGCTCTGCAAGGTGAGCACCCACCCCTTAATAACGCCCCTCAAACACACACACACACACACACACACACACACACACACACACACACACACACACACACACACACACACACACACACACACACACACACACACACACACACACACACACACACACACACACACACACACACACACACACACGCACACGCACACGCAGACCAAAAATAAAAAAAAATCGACTGTATTTTTGGAGAAATAATTTGAGACATTTTAGTGTAGAGTTGTGTTGACATTAAAATAAAATAAAACACAAACAAAAGAAAACAAAAAATATAACCAGACTTAAGAAATAAAAGATCAAATATCTACTTTATAGTCACTAATGTTTACAGTAGCGATCACGTGATGTATAGCTGATACTGTGCTAACAATAATATCGTCAATATTCATTTCCAACATCATACTGCATCTTTCACAAATACAAACATGAAGCTGATAAAAATGACAGTTAACTCCTGCAATTAATCACCACAAAAATGATGGACTCAATCATGTATATACAGAATATACAATATGTAATGTATATACAATATATACATAATATACAATATATACAGAATATACAGTATATACAATATATACAGAATATACAATATATACAGTATATATATAGAATATACAGAATATACAGTATATACAGTATATACAACATGTACAGTATATACAATATATATATATAGAATATACAGAATATACAATATATATAGTACATGCATGATTAATTAGAATTGAATGTGAGCCCACATGCTCCTTCCCAGCAGGCACATGACGTTGATACAAGGTTGATTAAACGCACGTGTCCTTTAGAAGTGACTGTCAAACAACGTTGCTAAATAGTTTGCAAATAGAGACCACGTTGTTGGATCCACGTTGTTGGTTGGGAAATGACCGTAATGCAACGATCAAATCAACGTCACAACCTGACTGATTGAATAAACGTTGTAAAAAGTATGTTGTGTCAACGTTATGTTTGTGTTGTAGAGTATTGCTTGTGAAATGACCAAATCAACGTCTGTATAGCACTTTGACATTTGAACAAAGGTAAAGTGAATTATATATACAGGTAAAAGCCAGTAAATTAGAATATTTTGGAAAAACTTGATTTATTTCAGTAATTGCATTCAAAAGGTGTAACTTGTACATTATATTTATTCATTGCACACAGACTGATGCATTCAAATGTTTATTTCATTTAATTTTGATGATTTGAAGTGGCAACAAATGAAAATCCAAAATTCCGTGTGTCACAAAATTAGAATATTACTTAAGGCTAATACAAAAAAGGGATTTTTAGAAATGTTGGCCAACTGAAAAGTATGAAAATGAAAAATATGAGCATGTACAATACTCAATACTTGGTTGGAGCTCCTTTTGCCTCAATTACTGCGTTAATGCGGCGTGGCATGGAGTCCATGAGTTTCTGGCACTGCTCAGGTGTTATGAGAGCCCAGGTTGCTCTGATAGTGGCCTTCAACTCTTCTGCGTTTTTGGCTCTGGCATTCTGCATCTTCCTTTTCACAATACCCCACAGATTTTCTATGGGGCTAAGGTCAGGGGAGTTGGCGGGCCAATTTAGAACAGAAATACCATGGTCCGTAAACCAGGCACGGGTAGATTTTGCGCTGTGTGCAGGCGCCAAGTCCTGTTGGAACTTGAAATCTCCATCTCCATAGAGCAGGTCAGCAGCAGGAAGCATGAAGTGCTCTAAAACTTGCTGGTAGACGGCTGCGTTGACCCTGGATCTCAGGAAACAGAGTGGACCGACACCAGCAGATGACATGGCACCCCAAACCATCACTGATGGTGGAAACTTTACACTAGACTTCAGGCAACGTGGATCCTGTGCCTCTCCTGTCTTCCTCCAGACTCTGGGACCTCGATTTCCAAAGGAAATGCAAAATTTGCATGGTTGGGTGATGGTTTGGGGTGCCATGTCATCTGCTGGTGTCGGTCCACTCTGTTTCCTGAGATCCAGGGTCAACGCAGCTGTCTACCAGCAAGTTTTAGAGCACTTCATGCTTCCTGCTGCTGACCTGCTCTATGGAGATGGAGATTTCAAGTTCCAACAGGACTTGGCGCCTGCACACAGCGCAAAATCTACCCGTGCCTGGTTTACGGACCATGGTATTTCTGTTCTAAATTGGCCCGCCAACTCCCCTGACCTTAGCCCCATAGAAAATCTGTGGGGTATTGTGAAAAGGAAGATGCAGAATGCCAGACCCAAAAACGCAGAAGAGTTGAAGGCCACTATCAGAGCAACCTGGGCTCTCATAACACCTGAGCAGTGCCAGAAACTCATGGACTCCATGCCACGCCGCATTAACGCAGTAATTGAGGCAAAAGGAGCTCCAACCAAGTATTGAGTATTGTACATGCTCATATTTTTCATTTTCATACTTTTCAGTTGGCCAACATTTCTAAAAATCCCTTTTTTGTATTAGCCTTAAGTAATATTCTAATTTTGTGACACACGGAATTTTGGATTTTCATTTGTTGCCACTTCAAATCATCAAAATTAAATGAAATAAACATTTGAATGCATCAGTCTGTGTGCAATGAATAAATATAATGTACAAGTTACACCTTTTGAATGCAATTACTGAAATAAATCAAGTTTTTCAAAATATTCTAATTTACTGGCTTTTACCTGTATATATCTTTATAAATGTTTTTATTATTTGTGTTGTAGAATATTGGTTGGGAAGTGACCATAATTCAACGTCACAACCCGACATTGAATAAACGTCGTCAAAAAGCACGTTGTTTCAACGTTAGGTTTGAGTTGCTCAACGTCAGGAGCTCATTCAGCAAGTTGTCAACGTTGTTTCAATGTTCAGCTCACCTGTGCAAGGTTGTGATACGGTCAGTGGTCAGGTAGATGCATGCAAAGATGAGTGAGGAGACATTTCACTTCCAAACAAAAAAAGAAAGAAAGAAAGAAAGAAAGAAAGAAAGAAATTCACTTCACATCCCAGGAAACCTTGGCCAAATCATTGTGATGCATTCAAGGAGCCTAAAACATCTGAGCAGTGATTTTCTTTCTGATGCGATACGGAGTTAACATTGATACCTCATGTGTCTGGCAAAATATCAAAAGTAGTGCATTCCACATGATATCAAATGACAGTTATCTTATTTATGTCTTCAAGCAGCCCACACTCTCAAACACTGGCCGTCAAAAGTCAGTAAAAGCCAGTAAATGACGGAGTTGATGAGAGTAGAAAACACAAAGTATTCCTGCCAAGCAACAAACAGCAGATAAGCTAAATGACCACGGTGATAACACCTAGACAATCATGTCCAATTTGCAAATAGTTTAATGTGTCAAGCATGCAAATACTCTAAAATGTATGCTATTATTCTGTCTAATTTAAAGATTTAAATGTGTAGCATGTTTTAGGGCTTTGTGCTAAAGCGCTAGCCTAGTTCACTTTTAGCTAACATGTTTTCTTGTATTTTTGTGGCAAGTGCTTTCAGACATGGGCGGCTTTTCAAGGCATTTAAGGCTCCTTTTTGATAGCTCACGTTGTGCGTTGTCCAGTGAAAGGTTGTACAAATACTTTCAAGTTAAAATCCTTACACACACAAGATACAGTGGAGCAGTGGTTAGCGCTCTTGCCTCACAGTTCCATTCCCCAGGTGTGTGGAGTTTGTATGTTCTCCCCGGGACTGCGTGGGTTCTACTCCGGTTTCCTCTCACCTCCAAAGACATGCACCTGGGGATAGGCCCCTCCCACCTCCAAAGACATGCACCTGGGGATAGGCCCCTCCCACCTCATAAGACATGCACCTGGGCATAGGCCCCTCCCACCTTCAAAGACATGCACCTGGGCATAGGCCCATGGTGTTTAATTTCGACGAATTGACCCTGTGTTCCTGGTGTTGATACAGTATCCATATTTGGATTTGACAATCCATATTGGAGCATATCGGCGATATCGATATTTCAGTATCGATACGCACTAATTCTGACAAAATGTAATTTGTGTCAAAATATGGGGGTCTTTTTAAAGTTAATTTAAACTAGGCAAACAAGTAATAACCTGTGATTAATCATGATTCATCCAAATTCAAAAGTCTCATCAATCTGATTTAAAAATTTTTTATCATTTAATAGCACTAATTAAATTACAAAACAATTTTCAAATGAGTCATGTTACTATTTGTGAACGTTCATGTTGTTGTTTGCAGTATTATTTATTAAGTATTAAAGAGTTTGCCGCAATATTTATTAAGTATTAAAAAGTGTGCAGTATTATTTATAAAGTATTAAAGAGTTTGCAGTAATATTTATAAAGTATTAAAGAGTTTGCAGTAATATTTATAAAGTATTAAAGAGTTTGCAGTATTATTTATAAAGTATTAAAGAGTTTGCAGTATTATTTATAAAGTATTAAAGAGTTTGCAGTAATATTTATAAAGTATTAAAGAGTTTGCAGTAATATTTATAAAGTATTAAAGAGGCCTTATTATGCAACAGCAACTACTTATTGTGTGAATGTTCCAAACGTTCCACATTTTTCATCCCATTCAAAGCGTTCCAACTTCAAACTGTTCAGACTATTCGGGAATTGCAGGCTTTCCCCTGACAAATTCCAAAAATTCCCAGATTTAACAGAATTCCAGGTTTTGCAGGACATTTTTCCCATTCAAATTGAATTGGCCATTTTTTCAAACTTCCACCATTTCCACATTTTTCAAGCTAATCAAACTCTTCCACCTTCAACACATTCCAACATCCTGGACTTTCAAACTAGCTTTTTTTCAAGTCAACATTTTTTTCCCCAGGAATTCCCGTTTTTTTCAAACCCATTTTTTCCACCCTTTTTTCTGGCGACGACTCCTTCCACATTTTTCAGCACATTTCAAGCATTCTACCGTCAAAACATTCCTCTTAATCACCACAAAAAAACTAAGTTGTTTTTTTTTTAATGGAAAAATTCCCGGTTTACCCAAAATTCCAGGAATTCCTTAATACCAACACCAGCCATTTCGACTCATTCAAGTCTTTTAGCATTTTTAAAAAAAAAATCCCGCTTTTCCCGAATTTCCATGAAATTCCCATTGAAATGAATGGGACATTGTTCCACAATTCCATCATTTTTCAAGCGATTCAAAGCATTCCACTTTCAACATATTCCACTCGTCCTGGAAATTCAAACTATCAAGTTAAAAAAATATTCCAGGAATTCCCGTTTTTTTAAAACACCTTTTTTCCCCCCTTTTTCTGGCGACTACTCCTTCCACATTTTTCAGCACATTTCAAGCGTTCCACCGTCAAAACATTCCTCTTAATCACCACAAAAAAACTAAGTTGTTTTTTTTTAATGGAAAAATTCCCGGTTTACCCGAAATTCCAGGAATTCCTCACTACCATTTCTCAATTCTTCAACATTTCTCAACTGATTTGAAAAATTCCAACACCAACCATTTCGACTCATTCAAGTCTTTTAGCATTTTTTTTAAATTTAAATTCCCGCTTTTCCCGAATTCCCATGAAATTCCCATTGAAATGAATGGGACATTGTTCCACAATTCCCACATTTTTCAAGCGATTCAAAGCATTCCACTTTCAACATATTCCACTCATCCTGGAAATTCAAACTATCAAGTTAAAAAAATATTCCAGGAATTCCCAGAATTCCCGTTTTTTTTTAAAACACCTTTCCCCCCCCCCTTTTTCTGGCGACTACTCCTTCCACATTTTTCAGCGCATTTCAAGCGTTCCACCGTCAAAACATTCCTCTTAATCACCACAAAAAAACTAAGTTGTTTTTTTTTAATGGAAAAATTCCCGGTTTATCCGAAATTCCAGGAATTCCTCACTACTATTTCTCAATTCTTCAACATTTCTCCACTGATTTGAGCAATTCCAACACCAACCATTTCGACTCATTCAAGTTTTTTTCAGCATTTAAAAAAAAAATTCCCGCTTTTCCCGAATTCCCATGAAATTCCCATTGAAATGAATGGGACATTGTTCCACAATTCCCAGGTTTTTCAAGCGATTCAAAGCCTTCCACTTTCAACATATTCCACTCATCCTGGAAATTCAAACTATCAAGTTAAAAAATATTCCAGGAATTTCCAGAATTCCCGTTTTTTTTAAAACACCTTTTCTGGCGATTACTCCTTCCAGATTTTTCAGCGCATTTCAAGCGTTCCACCGTCAAAACATTCCTCTTAAGCACGACAAAAAACAAAGTTGTTTTTTGAAATGAAAAAAATTCCCAGTTTCCCCAAAATTCCAGGAATTCCTTAATACCATTTCTTCAACATTTCTCCACCGATTTGAAAAATTCCAACACCAACCATTTCGACTCGTTCAGAACATTCAAGTCTTTTACATTATAAAAAACAATTGCCCACTTTTCCCGAATTCCCAAATTTCCATGAAATTCCTATTGAAATGAATGGGACATTGCTCCACAATTCCCACATTTTTCAAGCGATTCAAAGCTTTCCACTTTCAACATATTCCACTCATCCTGGAAATTCAAACTATCAAGTTAAAAAAATATTCCAGGAATTTCCAGAATTCCCGTTTTTTTTAAAACACCTTTTCTGGCGATTACTCCTTCCAGATTTTTCAGCGCATTTCAAGCGTTCCACCGTCAAAACATTCCTCTTAAGCACGACAAAAAACAAAGTTGTTTTTTGAAATGAAAAAAATTCCCAGTTTCCCCAAAATTCCAGGAATTCCTTAATACCATTTCTTCAACATTTCTCCACCGATTTGAAAAATTCCAACACCAACCATTTCGACTCATTCAGAACATTCAAGTCTTTTACATTTAAAAAAACAAATTCCCGCTTTTCCCGAATTCCCAAATTTCCATGAAATTCCCATTGAAATGAATGGGACATTGTTCCACAATTCCCACATTTTTCAAGCGATTCAAAGCCTTCCACTTTCAACATATTCCACTCATCCTGGAAATTCCAACTATCAAGTTAAAAAAATATTCCAGGAATTTCCAGAATTCCCGTTTTTTTTAAAACACCTTTTCTGGCGACTACTCCTTCCAGATTTTTCAGCGCATTTCAAGCGTTCCACCGTCAAAACATTCCTCTTAAGCACGACAAAAAACAAAGTTGTTTTTTGAAATGAAAAAAATTCCCAGTTTCCCCAAAATTCCAGGAATTCCTTAATACCATTTCTTCAACATTTCTCCACCGATTTGAAAAATTCCAACACCAACCATTTCAACTCGTTCAGAACATTCAAGTCTTTTACATTTTAAAAAACAATTGCCCACTTTTCCCGAATTCCCAAATTTCCATGAAATTCCCATTGAAATGAATGGGACATTGTTCCACAATTCCCACATTTTTCAAGCGATTCAAAGCCTTCCACTTTCAACATATTCCACTCATCCTGGAAATTCAAACTATCAAGTTAAAAAAATATTCCAGGAATTTCCAGAATTCCCGTTTTTTTTAAAACACCTTTTCCCCCCCCTTTTTCTGGCGACTACTCCTTCCACATTTTTCATCTCACTTCAAGCGTTCCACCGTCAAAACATTCCTCTTAAGCACGACAAAAACAAAGTTGTTTTTTTTAAATGAAAAAAATTCCCAGTTTTCCCCAAAATTCCAGGAATTCCTTAATACCATTTCTTCAACATTTCTCCACCGATTTGAAAAATTCCAACACCAACCATTTCGACTCGTTCAGAACATTCAAGTCTTTTACATTTTAAAAAACAAATTCCCGCTTTTCCCAAATTCCCAAATTTCCATGAAATTCCCATTGAAATGAATGGGACATTTTTCAAAGTTCCACAATTCCATAATTTTCCATCCAATTCACACCATTCCAACTACAAAACATTTAGCCAAATTCTGCTTTTCCTGGAAATTCAAACATTTCAACTATTCTTCCATTCCTGTCAGCATTTCACTTCAACTTCAGCATTTGAGCATTCACACCATTCCCAGCATTCCTCCAGGAATGTTGCTGTGGTGTATCTGGGATTTGCATAAATCCCGAAAATGTGAAATCAAATATATTTATAAAACAATCTTGACTTCTGTCATACTTCCTCCTTTGGAAATTGCCCAATTTGTGAGGTTTTTCCTTTTCCCAGGTGTGACGCCACTCAATTATGCATACATGGAAGAGATTTACCCAAAGTGCTTTGCGAGCGCGTCCGCCATTGTCGTCAACAACTTCTTTCTTTTTCTCCATCCCCTTGTTGCGGGGCAGACTGGCTCGTACATGCACATGCATCCTCCGCTGTTTACAAAGTAGCGCACAATTGGAACTTCTATCTGTCGGTAGACTTGCCATTGAAGCGCTCCAAAGTGGAGGCACGTAGATAAAACATCATTTATGCAAGACTGGGAGCAAATAAAGAACAGGAAGACCACAAGGAAGTCTTTGGAAAATCATCATGTGACCCCTGTAATGGTCACATGACCACCAGCAGGGGACAGCATGCCGCTAGGAAGATGCTAACTTCCCTAGCGCAGTTAGCGTCGACAGTTAGCTTAGCATTCCTTGTTTGCATAGTGTTGTTCACTAATGGTCATCGCTAATCCTCAAGAAGAGACAGCATTGTTAGTGTGTGTGTGTGTGTGTGTGTGTGTGTGTGTGTGTGTGTGTGTGAGGGGTTGAGGTGTAGGGGAATACCTGGCCCTCCATCACACAGAGCCCTCTTTGTGGCAACACAGCAGGAATGTGTTTTGGAGGCGGGGCTTTAGTAACGTGAGCCGAGAAGACCTGACTTGTCTATGATGATGTTATACGTTGCACCTCATCTCCTGTTATTACTTTACCAAAGCATTGTTCAAGCCATCCTTCTGTACTGTTCCACATGTTTTTTCACCATGCTTTCTGTAACCAACTCACACGCATTACAAACATAGCAGCTCAAATCATCGGCCTACCCACACCCAACATTTCAGACATAAACCACAGGTCCATAACCCGACTGGCAAAAACAATAGTTCAGGATATCACTCACCCACTACACCAATACATCATCCCACTACCATCAGGGCGCAGGTACAGAACTATCACATTCCGGAGGGCCCGCCTCAGGAAAAGCCTGATCCCTGCAGCTATAGCCGCCCTTAACAGCAGGCCCGGCCGACCTGTCTGACAAGCCTGTAAATGTAAATGTGTCTTAGTCATGTATGATGTCTTTTTCTTATTATTTTTTTTTTGTGTGTGATGTGTAATGTCTAGTGTTTAAATGTACGACAGTGACAATGAATTTCCCCAAGGGGACCAATAAATCTAATCTAATCTAATCTTACCCATGTCTTGGCCACTAATACACCCCCATACCATCACACATGCTGCCTTTTACACTTTCACCCTAGAACAATCCGGATGGTTCTTTTCCTCTTTGGTCCACAGTTTCCAAAAACAATTTGAAATGTGGACTCGTCAGACCACAGAACACTTTTCCACTTTGTATCAGTCCATCTTAGATGAGCTCAGGCCCAGCGAAGCCGACGGCGTTTCTGGGTGTTGTTGATAAACGGTTTTCGCCTTGCATAGTAGAGTTTTAACTTGCACTTACAGATGTAGCGACCAACTGTACTTACTGACAGTGGGTTTCTGAAGTGTTCCTGAGCCCATGTGGTGATATCCTTTACACACTGATGTGGCTTGTTGATGCAGTACAGCCTGAGGGATGGAAGGTCACGGGCTTAGCTGCTTACGTGCAGTGATTTCTCCACATTCTCTGAACCCTTTGATGATATTACGGAGCGTAGATGGTGAAATCCCTAAATTCCTTGCAATAGCTGCTTGAGAAAGGTTTTTCTTAAACTGTTCAACAATTTGCTCAGGCATTTGTTGACAAAGTGGTGACCCTCGCCCCATCCTTGTTTGTGAATGACTGAGCATTTCATGGAATCTACTTTTATAGCCAATCATGGCACCCACCTGTTCCCAATTAGCCTGCACACCTGTGGGATGTTCCAAATAAGTGTTTGATGAGCATTCCTCAACTTTATCAGTATTTATTGCCACCTTTCACAACTTCTTTGTCACGTGTTGCTGCCATCAAATTCTAAAGTTAATGATTATTTGCAAAAAAAATAAAGTTTATGAGTTTGAACATCAAATATGTTGTCTTTGTAGCATATTCAACTGAATATGGCTTGAAAAGGATTTGCAAATCATTGTATTCCGTTTATATTTACATCTAACACAATTTCCCAACTCATATGGAAACGGGGTTTGTAGATGCAGCACAGCGTCACCTGGTGTGGCCTGTGAAGGTAATGAAATGAAATAAAGTACATGTGTTGACCTTCATGATGACACACACACACACACACACACACACACACACACACACACACACACACACACACACACACACACACACACACACACAGAGAGCATGTTCCTGATTGTGGACATCTGTTTTGTCTTTGGTCCTCACGGGGGCGTCGCCAGAGGGCGTCGCGCCAGCCGCACGCCACCCGGCGCCGTGTGCCGCCTCCTGTATGATTCCATATGAGCACACGCTCGCCATGTCAGCCATATTTGATGAGCGCGCTGACAAGAAGTAGCGGTCACATGATGTCACGCTAGTAAAGTTAGCCATGAATGAGGTCACAGAGGTCACATGAAGTCACGCTAGTAAAGTTAGCCATGAATGAGGTCACAGAGGTCACATGTCAGGTGTTTGATGCTAGCGACCTTTGGCGGCGTCTTGATGAATTATCAGGCAGCGCTCATCCGTTGTGACGCGCACGTTGGCGTCCGGCGTCCCCGCATCCCAGCCGCTCACAAACGCACGCAGGCGGCGCCGCTCGCCACAAAAGGCCCCGGGGGCGGCGGGCATGGCGGCCAAGTGGCACGGAGGCGGACGCTCCGTGCCAAAAGTGCTGCAACGCGGCGTGGGCGAGGGCCAGTGTCCATCTTGGCCCATCAGCAGCCATCATCAGGAGCAACGCTGAGTGGCGGCCAGCTCCATCATCTTCATGGGCTCTGACAGCACTTCCTGCCCTGAGCTCAAGTGGGCGGGGCCACAACACTTTTATGCAACTTTCATGTTGAATGACGTCTGATAACACACACACACACACACATGTACACACACACACACACACACACACACACACACACACACACACATGTACACACACACACACACACACAAATACACATTCACATTCACACACACACACACACACACACACACATACACAAAAATGCACATTCACATTCACACACACACACACACACACACACACACACATACACAAATACACATTCACATACACACACACACACACACGTACACACACACACACACACACACACACACACACACACATACACTCACACACATACACACACGCACAAAATACATACACACACACACACACATACACACAAAATACACACACACACACACACACACACACGCACACTCATACATGTACGCACACACACACACACACACACACACATTAAATTCACACACACACACACACACACACACACACACACACACACACACAATGTTCATACGTGATGAAGGGCAGCCTTTCATCCTTAGCTCCGCCCACTTCCGCGAGTCAGCCTCACTGCTAGCAAATGAACAAAAGTAGCTTGCTAACCGACTGAATGCTAACTTGCTAGATGCTAACTGACTGAACAATAACTTCATAGATGCTAACTACCTCTGTGCTAACTTGCTAGATTCTAACTGACTGGATGCTATCTGACTAGATGCTAACCAACGGGATGCTAACTGACTAGATGCTAACAACCTTGAAGTTAACGTACTAGCTGCTAATTGACTGGACGTTAACTTAGTAGATGCTAACTTACTCAATGTCAACTTACTAGATGCTGATTTATTCGATGCCAACTTAGTAGAGGCTTACAGAATAGATGCTAACTTATTAGATAATACCTGACTGGATGCTAGCTTAATAGATGCTAACTGATTGGATACTAACTTACTAAATGCTACCTACTTTGAGGCTAACTTACTAAATGCTCACTCACTGGCTACTAACTTAATAGATGCTAACTTACAAGATGTTAACTTACTCAATGTAAACTTACCAGATGCTAACTGACTGAATGATAACTTAATAGATGCTAACTTGCTAGATTCTAACTGACAGAATTCTAACCGACTGGATGCTAACTAATCTGGTGCTAACTGACTGGCTGAGTAGATGCTAACTTACTAGATACTACCTACCTTGAAGCTAACTTATCAGAAGCTCAGTCACTGGCTGCTAACCTACTAGATGCTAACGTACCCGATGTTAACTTACGAGATGCTAACTTCCATCCATGCTTTTTCTACTTACTTTATGTAAACTTACCAGATGCTAACTGACTGGATGATAACTTAATAGATGCTAACCCCCTCTGTGCTAACTTGCTAGATTCTAACTGACAGGATGCTAACTGACTGGCTAAGTTATTCAATGCTAACTTAATAGATGTTACCTACCTTGAAGCTAACTTATTAGAAGCTCACTCACTGGCTGCTAACTTACTGGATGTTAACTTACGAGATGCTAAATGAGTTGATGTTAAGGAACTATATTCTAACCGACTGGATGCTAACTTCTGAAATGAGTGGATGCTAACTTATTAGACCTTGACTAAGTAGGAGGTGTGTATAGCAAACATGAAGGTAAGTCCATAAGTCCTGTGATTGGCCCACAGAGCACACATGACATCTACATTAGCTTGAAGTCCAGTTGAAATGAAGTGAAAATGACCCTTTGACCTCTTGACCTTCAAGGATGTATAAAAGAAAGGAAGGCGGGGCATATGTTGAGCAGATGTCCAACACACGACTGTCAATCTGCTTGTGGGGAAAGTCGGCCATGTTTAACGGAGCGCTACAAAGATGGACGCCTTTTTTTCCTCAGGAAGTTCAGCAGAGTGGAAGATGTGAAAGGATGAAAGGATGAAGCTATTAAAAACCCACATCAAGGATGAAGAGATCAAATGATGAAGAGACCAAAGGAGGAGGTGAATGGATGACAGGATGACAAACATGAGGGATGAAGAGAAAGGATAAAAAGCTAAAGAAATGAAAGGATGAAGGGCTAATAAAGATGAAAGGATGAAAAGATGAGGACTGAAAAGACAAAAGGATGAAAAGATGAAGAAAGGAAGAGAATAAAAAACAAAGGGATGAGGAGATAAAAAGGGGCAGAGATGAGTGGATGAAATGAGGAAGAGATAAAGGGATAAAAGGACAAAAGGATGAAGGGCTGAAAATATGATAGGATGAAAAGCCCAACAGATGAAAGGATAATGCACTAATAGAGGTTAAAGACTGAAAAGATGAAAGGCTGAAAAGAGGAGAGTGAACGGGTGAAAAGAGGAAAGGATGAATCGCTAATAGAGATGAAAGATTGAAAAGATGAAGAAATGAAAGGATGAAAAATTGAAGAAATAATAGGATGAACAGACTAAATATGAAAAAGGATGACAAGATAAAAAAAAGGTGCAGAGATGAGAGGATGAATAACCCCGAAGGGAATAAGTGGTAGACAATGGATGGATGGATGGACTAAAAAGATGTCACAGCTTTCAAGTGTCACACTGATGTCATATTTGTGATGTCACAGCTTTCAAGTGTCACGCTGATGTCATATTTGTGATGTCACAGCTTTCAAGTGTCACGCTGATGTCATATTTGTGATGTCACAGCTTTCAAGTGTCACACTGATGTCATATTTGTGATGTCACAGCTTTCAAGTGTCACGCTGATGTCATATTTGTGATGTCACAGCTTTCAAGTGTCACACTGATGTCATATTTGTGATGTCACAGCTTTCAAGTGTCACACTGATGTCATATTTGTGATGTCACAGCTTTCAAGTGTCACGCTGATGTCATATTTGTGATGTCACAGCTTTCAAGTGTCACGCTGATGTCATATGTGTGATGTCACAGCTTTCAAGTGTCACGCTGATGTCATATTTGTGATGTCACAGCTTTCAAGTGTCACGCTGATGTCATATTTGTGATGTCACAGCTTTCAAGTGTCACGCTGACCTCATATTTGTGATGTCACAGCTTTCAAGTGTCACGCTGATGTCATATTTGTGATGTCACAGCTTTCAAGTGTCACGCTGATGTCATATTCGTGATGTCACAGCTTTCAAGTGTCACGCTGATGTCATATTTGTGATGTCACAGCTTTCAAGTGTCACGCTGATGTCATATTTGTGATGTCACAGCTTTCAAGTGTCACACTGATGTCATATTTGTGATGTCACAGCTTTCAAGTGTCACACTGATGTCATATTTGTGATGTCACAGCTTTCAAGTGTCACACTGATGTCATATTTGTGATGTCACAGCTTTCAAGTGTCACACTGATGTCATATTTGTGATGTCACAGCTTTCAAGTGTCACACTGATGTCATATTTGTGATGTCACAGCTTTCAAGTGTCACGCTGATGTCATATTTGTGATGTCACAGCTTTCAAGTGTCACGCTGATGTCATATGTGTGATGTCACAGCTTTCAAGTGTCACGCTGATGTCATATTTGTGATGTCACAGCTTTCAAGTGTCACGCTGATGTCATATTTGTGATGTCACAGCTTTCAAGTGTCACGCTGACCTCATATTTGTGATGTCACAGCTTTCAAGTGTCACACTGATGTCATATTTGTGATGTCACAGCTTTCAAGTGTCACGCTGATGTCATATTTGTGATGTCACAGCTTTCAAGTGTCACGCTGATGTCATATGTGTGATGTCACAGCTTTCAAGTGTCACGCTGATGTCATATTTGTGATGTCACAGCTTTCAAGTGTCACGCTGATGTCATATTTGTGATGTCACAGCTTTCAAGTGTCACGCTGACCTCATATTTGTGATGTCACAGCTTTCAAGTGTCACACTGATGTCATATTTGTGATGTCACAGCTTTCAAGTGTCACGCTGATGTCATATTTGTGATGTCACAGCTTTCAAGTGTCACGCTGATGTCATATTCGTGATGTCACAGCTTTCAAGTGTCACGCTGATGTCATATTTGTGATGTCACAGCTTTCAAGTGTCACGCTGATGTCATATTTGTGATGTCACAGCTTTCAAGTGTCACGCTGACCTCATATTTGTGATGTCACAGCTTTCAAGTGTCACACTGATGTCATATTTGTGATGTCACAGCTTTCAAGTGTCACGCTGATGTCATATTTGTGATGTCACAGCTTTCAAGTGTCACGCTGACCTCATATTTGTGATGTCACAGCTTTCAAGTGTCACGCTGATGTCATATTCGTGATGTCACAGCTTTTAAGTGTCACACTGATGTCATATTTGTGATGTCACAGCTTTCAAGTGTCACGCTGATGTCATATTTGTGATGTCACAGCTTTCAAGTGTCACGCTGATGTCATATTTGTGATGTCACAGCTTTCAAGTGTCACGCTGATGTCATATTTGTGATGTCACAGCTTTCAAGTGTCACACTGATGTCATATTTGTGATGTCACAGCTTTCAAGTGTCACGCTGATGTCATATTTGTGATGTCACAGCTTTCAAGTGTCACGCTGATGTCATATTTGTGATGTCACAGCTTTCAAGTGTCACGCTGATGTCATATTTGTGATGTCACAGCTTTCAAGTGTCACGCTGACCTCATATTTGTGATGTCACAGCTTTCAAGTGTCACACTGATGTCATATTTGTGATGTCACAGCTTTCAAGTGTCACGCTGACCTCATATTTGTGATGTCACAGCTTTCAAGTGTCACGCTGATGTCATATTTGTGATGTCACAGCTTTCAAGTGTCACAGTCCTCCACGTGTGCTAATGATGCTAATGATGCTAATGATATTAAGCACTATTCATCTACACTAATCAGCCCCCCCCCCCCCCTCTGTCACAGCAGTTAGCACGGGCCGCTAATGACGAAGGGGCGGTCCTCGGCGAGCAGGTGGCGGCGGTCGCAGCCGATGACGGATGAGTGGAGCGTGCGGCCCCCAGGCAGGAACCCAGCGAGGCCGTAACCGCCACAATATGTCGCATTTACATCCACTTTTACATTCTGCACCGCGTCTGAACCTCAGCGGCCGAGCGAGCGAGCGGCGCCGACCCGCGGGCCAAAGGAGGCGGCGGCGTGGCCGCGCTCCAGAGTCCATTTCAATATTTCACTGAGGATCCTGCGGCTAACGTTCACGCTCCGCGGATTTCCACGTCTGCTCTCGGCCACGAAGACTCCTCACTTGGACAATCATTCTGCTAACATGAACAACATTATTCAAAGTGTTTTAACATCATGACGCCATCGTGACCACCTCACACAACATGGTGAGGACACTTCCACCAACATCACACAACATGGTGAGGACACTTCCACCAACATCACACAACATGGTGAGGACACTTCCACCAACATCACAAAACATGGTGAGGACACTTCCACCAACCTTACAAAACATGGTGAGGACACTTCCACCAACCTTACAAAACATGGTGAGGACACTTCCACCAACCTTACAAAACATGGTGAGGACACTTCCACCAACCTTACAAAACATGGTGAGGACACTTCCACCAACCTTACAAAACATGGTGAGGACACTTCCACCAACCTTACAAAACATGGTGAGGACACTTCCACCAACCTTACAAAACATGGTGAGGACACTTCCACCAACCTCACAAAACATGGTGAGGACACTTCCACCAACCTTACAAAACATGGTGAGGACACTTCCACCAACCTTACAAAACATGGTGAGGACACTTCCACCAACCTCACACAACATGGTGAGGACACTTCCACCAACATCACAAAACATGGTGAGGACACTTCCACCAACCTTACAAAACATGGTGAGGACACTTCCACCAACCTTACAAAACATGGTGAGGACACTTCCACCAACATCACAAAACATGGTGAGGACACTTCCACCAACCTTACAAAACATGGTGAGGACACTTCCACCAACCTTACAAAACATGGTGAGGACACTTCCACCAACCTTACAAAACATGGTGAGGACACTTCCACCAACCTTACAAAACATGGTGAGGACACTTCCACCAACCTCACACAACATGGTGAGGACACTTCCACCAACATCACACAACATGGTGAGGACACTTCCACCAACATCACAAAACATGGTGAGGACACTTCCACCAACCTTACAAAACATGGTGAGGACACTTCCACCAACCTTACAAAACATGGTGAGGACACTTCCACCAACCTTACAAAACATGGTGAGGACACTTCCACCAACCTTACAAAACATGGTGAGGACACTTCCACCAACCTTACAAAACATGGTGAGGACACTTCCACCAACCTTACAAAACATGGTGAGGACACTTCCACCAACCTTACAAAACATGGTGAGGACACTTCCACCAACCTCACAAAACATGGTGAGGACACTTCCACCAACCTTACAAAACATGGTGAGGACACTTCCACCAACCTTACAAAACATGGTGAGGACACTTCCACCAACCTCACACAACATGGTGAGGACACTTCCACCAACATCACAAAACATGGTGAGGACACTTCCACCAACCTTACAAAACATGGTGAGGACACTTCCACCAACCTTACAAAACATGGTGAGGACACTTCCACCAACATCACAAAACATGGTGAGGACACTTCCACCAACCTTACAAAACATGGTGAGGACACTTCCACCAACCTTACAAAACATGGTGAGGACACTTCCACCAACCTTACAAAACATGGTGAGGACACTTCCACCAACCTTACAAAACATGGTGAGGACACTTCCACCAACCTCACACAACATGGAATGAGGACACTTCCACCAACATCACAAAACATGGTGAGGACACTTCCACCAACCTTACAAAACATGGTGAGGACACTTCCACCAACCTCACAAAACATGGTGAGGACACTTCCACCAACCTTACAAAACATGGTGAGGACACTTCCACCAACCTTACAAAACATGGTGAGGACACTTCCACCAACCTCACAAACATGGTGAGGACACTTCCACCAACATCACAAAACATGGTGAGGACACTTCCACCAACCTTACAAAACATGGTGAGGACACTTCCACCAACCTTACAAAACATGGTGAGGACACTTCCACCAACCTTACAAAACATGGTGAGGACACTTCCACCAACCTTACAAAACATGGTGAGGACACTTCCACCAACCTTACAAAACATGGTGAGGACACTTCCACCAACCTCACAAAACATGGTGAGGACACTTCCACCAACCTTACAAAACATGGTGAGGACACTTCCACCAACCTTACAAAACATGGTGAGGACACTTCCACCAACCTTACAAAACATGGTGAGGACACTTCCACCAACCTCACACAACATGGTGAGGACACTTCCACCAACCTCACAAAACATGGTGAGGACACTTCCACCAACCTCACAAAACATGGTGAGGACACTTCCACCAACCTTACAAAACATGGTGAGGACACTTCCACCAACCTTACAAAACATGGTGAGGACACTTCCACCAACCTTACAAAACATGGTGAGGACACTTCCACCAACCTTACAAAACATGGTGAGGACACTTCCACCAACCTTACAAAACATGGTGAGGACACTTCCACCAACCTTACAAAACATGGTGAGGACACTTCCACCAACCTTACAAAACATGGTGAGGACACTTCCACCAACCTCACAAAACATGGTGAGGACACTTCCACCAACCTTACAAAACATGGTGAGGACACTTCCACCAACCTTACAAAACATGGTGAGGACACTTCCACCAACCTCACAAAACATGGTGAGGACACTTCCACCAACATCACAAAACATGGTGAGGACACTTCCACCAACCTTACAAAACATGGTGAGGACACTTCCACCAACCTTACAAACATGGTGAGGACACTTCCACCAACCTCACAAAACATGGTGAGGACACTTCCACCAACCTTACAAAACATGGTGAGGACACTTCCACCAACCTTACAAAACATGGTGAGGACACTTCCACCAACCTTACAAAACATGGTGAGGACACTTCCACCAACCTTACAAAACATGGTGAGGACACTTCCACCAACCTTACAAAACATGGTGAGGACACTTCCACCAACCTTACAAAACATGGTGAGGACACTTCCACCAACCTTACAAAACATGGTGAGGACACTTCCACCAACCTTACAAAACATGGTGAGGACACTTCCACCAACCTTACAAAACATGGTGAGGACACTTCCACCAACCTTACAAAACATGGTGAGGACACTTCCACCAACCTTACAAAACATGGTGAGGACACTTCCACCAACCTTCACAAAACATGGTGAGGACACTTCCACCAACCTTACAAAACATGGTGAGGACACTTCCACCAACCTTACAAAACATGGTGAGGACACTTCCACCAACCTTCACAAAACATGGTGAGGACACTTCCACCAACCTTACAAAACATGGTGAGGACACTTCCACCAACCTTACAAAACATGGTGAGGACACTTCCACCAACCTACAAAACATGGTGAGGACACTTCCACCAACCTCACAAAACATGGTGAGGACACTTCCACCAACCTTACAAAACATGGTGAGGACACTTCCACCAACCTTACAAAACATGGTGAGGACACTTCCACCAACCTCACAAAACATGGTGAGGACACTTCCACCAACCTTACAAAACATGGTGAGGACACTTCCACCAACCTTACAAAACATGGTGAGGACACTTCCACCAACCTTACAAAACATGGTGAGGACACTTCCACCAACCTTACAAAACATGGTGAGGACACTTCCACCAACCTCACACAACATGGTGAGGACACTTCCACCAACCTCACAAAACATGGTGAGGACACTTCCACCAACCTTACAAAACATGGTGAGGACACTTCCACCAACCTTACAAAACATGGTGAGGACACTTCCACCAACCTCACAAAACATGGTGAGGACACTTCCACCAACCTTACAAAACATGGTGAGGACACTTCCACCAACCTTACAAAACATGGTGAGGACACTTCCACCAACCTTACAAAACATGGTGAGGACACTTCCACCAACCTTACAAAACATGGTGAGGACACTTCCACCAACCTCACAAAACATGGTGAGGACACTTCCACCAACCTTACAAAACATGGTGAGGACACTTCCACCAACCTTACAAAACATGGTGAGGACACTTCCACCAACCTTACAAAACATGGTGAGGACACTTCCACCAACCTTACAAAACATGGTGAGGACACTTCCACCAACCTTACAAAACATGGTGAGGACACTTCCACCAACCTCACAAAACATGGTGAGGACACTTCCACCAACCTTACAAAACATGGTGAGGACACTTCCACCAACCTTACAAAACATGGTGAGGACACTTCCACCAACCTTACAAAACATGGTGAGGACACTTCCACCAACCTTACAAAACATGGTGAGGACACTTCCACCAACCTTACAAAACATGGTGAGGACACTTCCACCAACCTTACAAAACATGGTGAGGACACTTCCACCAACCTTACAAAACATGGTGAGGACACTTCCACCAACCTTACAAAACATGGTGAGGACACTTCCACCAACCTTACAAAACATGGTGAGGACACTTCCACCAACCTTACAAAACATGGTGAGGACACTTCCACCAACCTTACAAAACATGGTGAGGACACTTCCACCAACCTTACAAAACATGGTGAGGACACTTCCACCAACCTTACAAAACATGGTGAGGACACTTCCACCAACCTTCACAAAACATGGTGAGGACACTTCCACCAGCCTTACAAACATGTGAGGACACTTCACCAACCTTACAAAACATGGTGAGGACACTTCCACCAACCTTACAAAACATGGTGAGGACACTTCCACCAACCTTACAAAACATGGTGAGGACACTTCCACCAACCTTACAAAACATGGTGAGGACACTTCCACCAACCTCACACAACATGGTGAGGACACTTCCACCAACCTTACAAAACATGGTGAGGACACTTCCACCAACCTTACAAAACATGGTG
>NW_027316622.1:132500-135100 GCF_033978685.3 Nerophis lumbriciformis | reverse complement strand
GAAATGCTCCTAGGCACTTAGTCAAATTCACGCCTTTTTTTTGGACTTCCAGCGAGGAGAGGGACAATTTTGCTTTCCGTACCCGGGTGGAGAACCATAGCACGTCGGCCTTCTTAAAGGGAAATGCTCCTAGGCACTTAGTCAAATTCACGCCTTTTTTTTGGACTTCCAGCGAGGAGAGGGACAATTTTGCTTTCCTGACCCAGGTGGAGAACCATAGCACGTCGGCCTTCTTAAAGGGACATCCTCCTAGGCACTTAGTCAAATTTCCGCCTTTTTTTTGGACTTCCAGCGAGGAGAGGGACTAATTTGGCGTTCCAGACCCAGGTGGAGAACCATAGCACGTCGGCCTTCTTTAAGGGACATCCTCCTAGGCACTTAGTCAAATTTACGCCTTTTTTTTGGACTTCCAGCGAGGAGAGGGACAATTTTGCTTTCCTGACCCAGGTGGAGAACCATAGCACGTCGGCCTTCTTAAAGGGACATCCTCCTAGGCACTTAGTCAAATTTACGCCTTTTTTTTGGACTTCCAGCGAGGAGAGGGACAATTTTGCTTTCCTGACCCAGGTGGAGAACCATAGCACGTCGGCCTTCTTAAAGGGAAATGCTCCTAGGCACTTAGTCAAATTCACGCCTTTTTTTTGGACTTCCAGCGAGGAGAGGGACTAATTTGGCGTTCCAGACCCAGGTGGAGAACCATAGCAGGTCGGCCTTCTTAAAGGGACATGCCCCTAGACACTTAGTCAAATTTACGCCTGAAAATAGGGCCCCAAAAGAACTGAAAATAATGTCTTTAATTCAGGGTGCATTTGCAGCAAGTGTCCACCAGAGGGCTCCAATTCCCCCACTATAGTCCTGGTACTCTAAAATGATGGCACTTAGTCAAATTTCCGCCTTTTTTTGATGACTTCCAACTAGGAGAGGGACTAATTTTGAGTTCCGGACCCGGGTGGAGAACCATAGCACGTCGGCCTTCTTAAAGGGACATCCTCCTAGGCACTTAGTCAAATTTCCGCCTTTTTTTTTGGACTTCCAGCGAGGAGAGGGACTAATTTGGCGTTCCAGACCCAGGTGGAGAACCATAGCACGTCGGCCTTCTTTAAGGGACATCCTCCTAGGCACTTAGTCAAATTTACGCCTTTTTTTTGGACTTCCAGCGAGGAGAGGGACAATTTTGCTTTCCTGACCCAGGTGGAGAACCATAGCACGTCGGCCTTCTTAAAGGGACATCCTCCTAGGCACTTAGTCAAATTTACGCCTTTTTTTTGGACTTCCAGCGAGGAGAGGGACAATTTTGCTTTCCTGACCCAGGTGGAGAACCATAGCACGTCGGCCTTCTTAAAGGGAAATGCTCCTAGGCACTTAGTCAAATTCACGCCTTTTTTTTGGACTTCCAGCGAGGAGAGGGACTAATTTGGCGTTCCAGACCCAGGTGGAGAACCATAGCAGGTCGGCCTTCTTAAAGGGACATGCCCCTAGACACTTAGTCAAATTTACGCCTGAAAATAGGGCCCCAAAAGAACTGAAAATAATGTCTTTAATTCAGGGTGCATTTGCAGCAAGTGTCCACCAGAGGGCTCCAATTCCCCCACTATAGTCCTGGTACTCTAAAATGATGGCACTTAGTCAAATTTCCGCCTTTTTTTGATGACTTCCAACTAGGAGAGGGACTAATTTTGAGTTCCGGACCCGGGTGGAGAACCATAGCACGTCGGCCTTCTTAAAGGGACATCCTCCTAGGCACTTAGTCAAATTTCCGCCTTTTTTTTGGACTTCCAGCGAGGAGAGGGACTAATTTGGCGTTCCAGACCCAGGTGGAGAACCATAGCACGTCGGCCTTCTTTAAGGGACATCCTCCTAGGCACTTAGTCAAATTTACGCCTTTTTTTTGGACTTCCAGCGAGGAGAGGGACAATTTTGCTTTCCTGACCCAGGTGGAGAACCATAGCACGTCGGCCTTCTTAAAGGGACATCCTCCTAGGCACTTAGTCAAATTTACGCCTTTTTTTTGGACTTCCAGCGAGGAGAGGGACAATTTTGCTTTCCTGACCCAGGTGGAGAACCATAGCACGTCGGCCTTCTTAAAGGGAAATGCTCCTAGGCACTTAGTCAAATTCACGCCTTTTTTTTGGACTTCCAGCGAGGAGAGGGACAATTTTGCTTTCCTGACCCAGGTGGAGAACCATAGCACGTCGGCCTTCTTAAAGGGAAATGCTCCTAGGCACTTAGTCAAATTCACGCCTTTTTTTTGGACTTCCAGCGAGGAGAGGGACAATTTTGCTTTCCTGACCCAGGTGGAGAACCATAGCACGTCGGCCTTCTTAAAGGGAAATGCTCCTAGGCACTTAGTCAAATTCACGCCTTTTTTTTTTGGACTTCCAGCGAGGAGAGGGACTAATTTTGCTTTCCGTACCCGGGTGGAGAACCATAGCAGGTCGGCCTTCTTAAAGGGAAATGCTCCTAGACACTTAGTCAAATTTACCAAACTTTTCTATAGAGGCCTGGTACTCTAAAATGATGACACATAGACAAAAAACCAAACTTTTCTATAGAGGCCTGGTACTCTAAAATGATGACACATAGACAAAAAACCAAACTTT
>NW_027316622.1:110000-120000 GCF_033978685.3 Nerophis lumbriciformis | reverse complement strand
TGCTGGGTAAGTTGTGGACGTGCCAGGCACCCCCGGGACACCGGTGGAACGCGGCCGGACTCGTGGTACTCCAACCCGGGCATAATTTTGGATATTTTCCGGTCCTTTTTTTCCCCACTTTCCCAACTTTTCTTCTGAATCACAGTGCGCCTTTGCTGGGTAAGTTGTGGACATGGCAGGCACCCCCGGGACACCGGTGGAACGCGGCCGGACTCGTGGTACTCCAACCCGGGCATAATTTTGGATCAAATTCGGGACTTTTGCCCACTTTCCCAACTTTTCTTCCCAATCACAGTGCGCCTTTGCTGGGTAAGTTGTGGACATGCCAGGCACCCCCGGGACACCGGTGGAACGCGGCCGGACTCGTGGTACTCCAACCCGGGCATAATTTTGGATCAAATTCGGGACTTTTGCCCACTTTCCCAACTTTTCTTCCCAATCACAGTGCGCCTTTGCTGGGTAAGTTGTGGACATGCCAGGCACCCCCGGGACACCGGTGGAACGCGGCCGGACTCGTGGTACTCCAACCCGGGCATAATTTTGGATCAAATTCGGGACTTTTGCCCACTTTCCCAACTTTTCTTCCCAATCACAGTGCGCCTTTGCTGGGTAAGTTGTGGACATGCCAGGCACCCCCGGGACACCGGTGGAACGCGGCCGGACTCGTGGTACTCCAACCCGGGCATAATTTTGGATCAAATTCGGGACTTTTGCCCACTTTCCCAACTTTTCTTCCCAATCACAGTGCGCCTTTGCTGGGTAAGTTGTGGACATGCCAGGCACCCCCGGGACACCGGTGGAACGCGGCCGGACTCGTGGTACTCCAACCCGGGCATAATTTTGGATCAAATTCGGGACTTTTGCCCACTTTCCCAACTTTTCTTCCCAATCACAGTGCGCCTTTGCTGGGTAAGTTGTGGACATTGTAGGCACCCCGAGACACTGGTGGAACGCGGCGGGACTTGTGGGACTCGAACCTGGGTGTGATTTTGGACCAAATTCGGGACTTTTGCCCACTTTCCCAACTTTTCTTCCCAATCACAGTGCGCCTTTGCTGGGTGCGTTGTGGACATTGTAGGCACCCCGGAACCCTGGTGGAACGCGGCGGGACTTGTGGGACTCGAACCTGGGTGTGATTTTGGACCAAATTCGGGACTTTTGCCCACTTTCCCAACTTTTCTTCCCAATCACAGTGCGCCTTTGCTGGGTGCGTCGTGGACATTGTAGGCACCCCGGAACCCTGGTGGAACGCGGCGGGACTTGTGGGACTCGAACCTGGGTGTGATTTTGGACCAAATTCGGGACTTTTGCCCACTTTCCCAACTTTTCTTCCCAATCACAGTGCGCCTTTGCTGGGTGCGTCGTGGACATTGTAGGCACCCCGAGACACTGGTGGAACGCGGCGGGACTTGTGGGACTCGAACCTGGGTGTGATTTTGGTGATTTTGGATAAAATTCGGGACTTTTGCCCACTTTCCCAACTTTTCTTCCCAATCACAGTGCGCCTTTGCTGGGTGCGTCGTGGACATTGTAGGCACCCCGAGACACTGGTGGAACGCGGCGGGACTTGTGGGACTCGAACCTGGGTGTGATTTTGGACCAAATTCGGGACTTTTGCCCACTTTCCCAACTTTTCTTCCCACTCACAGTGCGCCTTTGCTGGGTGCGTTGTGGACATTGTAGGCACCCCGGAACCCTGGTGGAACGCGGCGGGACTTGTGGGACTCGAACCTGGGTGTGATTTTGGACAGAATTCGGGACTTTTGCCCACTTTCCCAACTTTTCTTCCCAATCACAGTGCGCCTTTGCTGGGTGCGTTGTGGACATTGTAGGCACCCCGGAACCCTGGTGGAACGCGGCGGGACTTGTGGGACTCGAACCTGGGTGTGATTTTGGACCAAATTCGGGACTTTTGCCCACTTTCCCAACTTTTCTTCCCAATCACAGTGCGCCTTTGCTGGGTGCGTCGTGGACATTGTAGGCACCCCGGAACCCTGGTGGAACGCGGCGGGACTTGTGGGACTCGAACCTGGGTGTGATTTTGGACCAAATTCGGGACTTTTGCCCACTTTCCCAACTTTTCTTCCCAATCACAGTGCGCCTTTGCTGGGTGCGTTGTGGACATTGTAGGCACCCCGGAACCCTGGTGGAACGCGGCGGGACTTGTGGGACTCGAACCTGGGTGTGATTTTGGACCAAATTCGGGACTTTTGCCCACTTTCCCAACTTTTCTTCCCAATCACAGTGCGCCTTTGCTGGGTGCGTTGTGGACATTGTAGGCACCCCGGAACCCTGGTGGAACGCGGCGGGACTTGTGGGACTCGAACCTGGGTGTGATTTTGGACCAAATTCGGGACTTTTGCCCACTTTCCCAACTTTTCTTCCCAATCACAGTGCGCCTTTGCTGGGTAAGTTGTGGACATTGTAGGCGCCCCGGAACCCTGGTGGAACGCGGCGGGACTTGTGGGACTCGAACCTGGGTGTGATTTTGGACCAAATTCGGGACTTTTGCCCACTTTCCCAACTTTTCTTCCCAATCACAGTGCGCCTTTGCTGGGTAAGTTGTGGACATTGTAGGCGCCCCGGAACCCTGGTGGAACGCGGCGGGACTTGTGGGACTCGAACCTGGGTGTGATTTTGGACCAAATTCGGGACTTTTGCCCACTTTCCCAACTTTTCTTCCCAATCACAGTGCGCCTTTGCTGGGTGCGTTGTGGACATTGTAGGCACCCCGGAACCCTGGTGGAACGCGGCGGGACTTGTGGGACTCGAACCTGGGTGTGATTTTGGACAGAATTCGGGACTTTTGCCCACTTTCCCAACTTTTCTTCCCAATCACAGTGCGCCTTTGCTGGGTGCGTCGTGGACATTGTAGGCACCCCGGAACCCTGGTGGAACGCGGCGGGACTTGTGGGACTCGAACCTGGGTGTGATTTTGGACCAAATTCGGGACTTTTGCCCACTTTCCCAACTTTTCTTCCCAATCACAGTGCGCCTTTGCTGGGTGCGTCGTGGACATTGTAGGCACCCCGGAACCCTGGTGGAACGCGGCGGGACTTGTGGGACTCGAACCTGGGTGTGATTTTGGACCAAATTCGGGACTTTTGCCCACTTTCCCAACTTTTCTTCCCAATCACAGTGCGCCTTTGCTGGGTGCGTTGTGGACATTGTAGGCACCCCGGAACCCTGGTGGAACGCGGCGGGACTTGTGGGACTCGAACCTGGGTGTGATTTTGGACAGAATTCGGGACTTTTGCCCACTTTCCCAACTTTTCTTCCCAATCACAGTGCGCCTTTGCTGGGTGCGTTGTGGACATGCCAGGCACCCCGGAACCCTGGTGGAACGCGGCAGGACTTGTGGGACTCGAACCTGGGTGTGATTTTGGACCAAATTCGGGACTTTTGCCCACTTTCCCAACTTTTCTTCCCAATCACAGTGCGCCTTTGCTGGGTGCGTTGTGGACATTGTAGGCACCCCGGAACCCTGGTGGAACGCGGCGGGACTTGTGGGACTCGAACCTGGGTGTGATTTTGGACAGAATTCGGGACTTTTGCCCACTTTCCCAACTTTTCTTCCCAATCACAGTGCGCCTTTGCTGGGTGCGTTGTGGACATGCCAGGCACCCCGGAACCCTGGTGGAACGCGGCAGGACTTGTGGGACTCGAACCTGGGTGTGATTTTGGACCAAATTCGGGACTTTTGCCCACTTTCCCAACTTTTCTTCCCAATCACAGTGCGCCTTTGCTGGGTGCGTTGTGGACATTGTAGGCACCCCGGAACCCTGGTGGAACGCGGCGGGACTTGTGGGACTCGAACCTGGGTGTGATTTTGGACAGAATTCGGGACTTTTGCCCACTTTCCCAACTTTTCTTCCCAATCACAGTGCGCCTTTGCTGGGTGCGTTGTGGACATGCCAGGCACCCCGGAACCCTGGTGGAACGCGGCAGGACTTGTGGGACTCGAACCTGGGTGTGATTTTGGACCAAATTCGGGACTTTTGCCCACTTTCCCAACTTTTCTTCCCAATCACAGTGCGCCTTTGCTGGGTGCGTTGTGGACATTGTAGGCACCCCGAGACACTGGTGGAACGCGGCGGGACTTGCGGGACTCGAACCTGGGTGTGATTTTGGACCAAATTCGGGACTTTTGCCCACTTTCCCAACTTTTCTTCCCAATCACAGTGCGCCTTTGCTGGGTGCGTTGTGGACATTGTAGGCACCCCGAGACACTGGTGGAACGCGGCGGGACTTGCGGGACTCGAACCTGGGTGTGATTTTGGACCAAATTCGGGACTTTTGCCCACTTTCCCAACTTTTCTTCCCAATCACAGTGCGCCTTTGCTGGGTGCGTTGTGGACATTGTAGGCACCCCGGAACCCTGGTGGAACGCGGCGGGACTTGTGGGACTCGAACCTGGGTGTGATTTTGGACCAAATTCGGGACTTTTGCCCACTTTCCCAACTTTTCTTCCCAATCACAGTGCGCCTTTGCTGGGTGCGTTGTGGACATTGTAGGCACCCCGGAACCCTGGTGGAACGCGGCGGGACTTGTGGGACTCGAACCTGGGTGTGATTTTGGACCAAATTCGGGACTTTTGCCCACTTTCCCAACTTTTCTTCCCAATCACAGTGCGCCTTTGCTGGGTGCGTCGTGGACATTGTAGGCACCCCGGAACCCTGGTGGAACGCGGCGGGACTTGTGGGACTCGAACCTGGGTGTGATTTTGGACCAAATTCGGGACTTTTGCCCACTTTCCCAACTTTTCTTCCCAATCACAGTGCGCCTTTGCTGGGTGCGTTGTGGACATTGTAGGCACCCCGAGACACTGGTGGAACGCGGCGGGACTTGCGGGACTCGAACCTGGGTGTGATTTTGGACCAAATTCGGGACTTTTGCCCACTTTCCCAACTTTTCTTCCCAATCACAGTGCGCCTTTGCTGGGTGCGTTGTGGACATTGTAGGCACCCCGAGACACTGGTGGAACGCGGCGGGACTTGCGGGACTCGAACCTGGGTGTGATTTTGGACCAAATTCGGGACTTTTGCCCACTTTCCCAACTTTTCTTCCCAATCACAGTGCGCCTTTGCTGGGTGCGTTGTGGACATTGTAGGCACCCCGGAACCCTGGTGGAACGCGGCGGGACTTGTGGGACTCGAACCTGGGTGTGATTTTGGACCAAATTCGGGACTTTTGCCCACTTTCCCAACTTTTCTTCCCAATCACAGTGCGCCTTTGCTGGGTGCGTTGTGGACATTGTAGGCACCCCGGAACCCTGGTGGAACGCGGCGGGACTTGTGGGACTCGAACCTGGGTGTGATTTTGGACCAAATTCGGGACTTTTGCCCACTTTCCCAACTTTTCTTCCCAATCACAGTGCGCCTTTGCTGGGTGCGTTGTGGACATTGTAGGCACCCCGAGACACTGGTGGAACGCGGCGGGACTTGCGGGACTCGAACCTGGGTGTGATTTTGGACCAAATTCGGGACTTTTGCCCACTTTCCCAACTTTTCTTCCCAATCACAGTGCGCCTTTGCTGGGTGCGTTGTGGACATTGTAGGCACCCCGAGACACTGGTGGAACGCGGCGGGACTTGCGGGACTCGAACCTGGGTGTGATTTTGGACCAAATTCGGGACTTTTGCCCACTTTCCCAACTTTTCTTCCCAATCACAGTGCGCCTTTGCTGGGTGCGTTGTGGACATTGTAGGCACCCCGGAACCCTGGTGGAACGCGGCGGGACTTGTGGGACTCGAACCTGGGTGTGATTTTGGACCAAATTCGGGACTTTTGCCCACTTTCCCAACTTTTCTTCCCACTCACAGTGCGCCTTTGCTGGGTGCGTTGTGGACATTGTAGGCACCCCGGAACCCTGGTGGAACGCGGCGGGACTTGCGGGACTCGAACCTGGGTGTGATTTTGGACCAAATTCGGGACTTTTGCCCACTTTCCCAACTTTTCTTCCCAATCACAGTGCGCCTTTGCTGGGTAAGTTGTGGACATTGTAGGCACCCCGAGACACTGGTGGAACGCGGCCGGACTTGTGGGACTCGAACCTGGGTGTGATTTTGGACCAAATTCGGGACTTTTGCCCACTTTCCCAACTTTTCTTCCCAATCACAGTGCGCCTTTGCTGGGTAAGTTGTGGACATTGTAGGCACCCCGAGACACTGGTGGAACGCGGCGGGACTTGTGGGACTCGAACCTGGGTGTGATTTTGGACCAAATTCGGGACTTTTGCCCACTTTCCCAACTTTTCTTCCCAATCACAGTGCGCCTTTGCTGGGTAAGTTGTGGACATTGTAGGCACCCCGGCACTCTGATGGAACGCGGCGGGACTTGTGGGACTCGAACCTGGGTGTGATTTTGGACCAAATTCGGGACTTTTGCCCACTTTCCCAACTTTTCTTCCCAATCACAGTGCGCCTTTGCTGGGTGCGTCGTGGACATTGTAGGCACCCCGGAACCCTGGTGGAACGCGGCGGGACTTGTGGGACTCGAACCTGGGTGTGATTTTGGACCAAATTCGGGACTTTTGCCCACTTTCCCAACTTTTCTTCCCAATCACAGTGCGCCTTTGCTGGGTAAGTTGTGGACATTGTAGGCACCCCGAGACACTGGTGGAACGCGGCGGTACTTGTGGGACTCGAACCTGGGTGTGATTTTGGACCAAATTCGGGACTTTTGCCCACTTTCCCAACTTTTCTTCCCAATCACAGTGCGCCTTTGCTGGGTGCGTCTTGGACATTGTAGGCACCCCGGAACCCTGGTGGAACGCGGCGGGACTTGTGGGACTCGAACCTGGGTATAATTTTGGATAAAATTCGGGACTTTTGCCCACTTTCCCAACTTTTCTTCCCAATCACAGTGCGCCTTTGCTGGGTGCGTCGTGGACATGTCAGGCACCCCGGAACCCTGGTGGAACGCGGCGGGACTTGTGGGACTCGAACCTGGGTGTGATGCCTTTGCTGGGTGCGTTGTGGACATTGTAGGCACCCCGAGACACTGGTGGAACGCGGCGGGACTTGTGGGACTCGAACCTGGGTATAATTTTGGATAAAATTCGGGACTTTTGCCCACTTTCCCAACTTTTCTTCCCAATCACAGTGCGCCTTTGCTGGGTGCGTCGTGGACATGTCAGGCACCCCGGAACCCTGGTGGAACGCGGCGGGACTTGTGGGACTCGAACCTGGGTGTGATTTTGGATCATTTCGTGGCCTTTTGCTATGCATGCCTTCTCCCCGCTAGTTTGATGTGTGCTGCTGCAAAAGTTCCAAGAGGGCGTTTTTGCCCCCCTCCAAACCCCCTCTCTTTGTTTATAGTGCATATTTTCTGCTGGATCTACTCTCTATTTACTCCAAGGAAAAAAACTAGCCGGTCGCGGCAAATTTTTACAATCGGTCGCCAAACTACGGCACGAGGGCCGAACGCGGTACGCCGGCGTCCAAGATACGGCCCGGGGATTTTTTTGATTTTTTGGGCTTTTTTTGATTTTTTTGGACATGTTGGGCATCCCAGGACTCGGGTGCGACTGCAGGACGTGTGGGGCTCTAACCTGGGTGTGGTTTTTGGTCATTTTCCGGACTTTTGCCCACTTTTCCAAATTTTCTTCCCAATCACAGTGCGCCTTTGCTGGGTGCGTCGTGGACATGTCAGGCACCCCGGAACACTGGTGGAATGCGGCGGGACTTGTGGGACTCAAACCTGGGTATAATTATGGATCAAATTCGGGACTTTTGCCCACTTTCCCAACTTTTCTTCCCAATCACAGTGCGCCTTTGCTGGGTGCGTTTTGGGCATGTGGGGGGCACCTCGGACTCGGGTGGGACGCGGCGGGACTTGTGGCACTCGTACCTGTGTGTGATTTTTGATCATTTTGTGGACTTTTCCCCAGACACTCTCCACTTGTCTACCCCACTTCCCCTGTGACTTTGCTGGGGGGCGTTTCCCCGCTGTCCTTTGTAGTGTAAGGGTTACTTTTCTTTTTTTTCTGTCTGAAAATATGGCCCACGAAAGGCCTCACATTCCCCGGGAAGACCTGATGGACGCCCCGGCGTCACCGAAATACGGCAAACTGTCTGAAAATAGGGGCTCCAAGTGTTCCCCACTCTTTCTGGCCCACAAAAGGCCTCTCATTCCCCGGGAACACCTGTAGGACTCCCCGGCGTCAAGGAAATACGCCAAACTGTCTGAAAATAGGGGCCCAAAAGAACTGGAAATAATGTGTTTAATTTGGGGGGTGATGTCTATAATTATGGGGGTGCATTGGAGGCGGGAGTCCACTGGAGGGCTCCACACCATCTGAATATAGGGCCCCAAAAGGCCTGGAATTAATGTATTTAATTTGGGGGGTGCATTTGCAGCGGGAGTCCACCGGAGGGCTCCATTTCCCCACTCTTTTGTTGACATATGCCCACAAAAGGCCTCTCATTCCCCGGGAAGACCTGATGGACGCCCCGGCGTCACCGAAATAAGCCAAACTGTCTGAAAATAGGGGCTCCAAGGGTTCCCCACTCTTTCTGGCCCACAAAAGGCCTCTCATTCCCCGGGAACACCTGTAGGACTCCCCGGCGTCAAGGAAATACGCCAAACTGTCTGAAAATAGGGGCCCAAAAGAACTGGAAATAATGTGTTTAATTTGGGGGGTGATGTCTATAATTATGGGGGTGCATTGGAGGCGGGAGTCCACTGGAGGGCTCCACACCATCTGAATATAGGGCCCCAAAAGGCCTGGAATTAATGTATTTAATTTGGGGGGTGCATTTGCAGCGGGAGTCCACCGGAGGGCTCCATTTCCCCACTCTTTTGTTGACATATGGCCACAAAAGGCCTCTCATTCCCCGGGAAGACCTGATGGACGCCCCGGCGTCACCGAAATAAGCCAAACTGTCTGAAAATAGGGGCTCCAAGGGTTCCCCACTCTTTCTGGCCCACAAAAGGCCTCTCATTCCCCGGGAACACCTGTAGGACTCCCCGGCGTCAAGGAAATACGCCAAACTGTCTGAAAATAGGGCCCCAAAAGAACTGGAAATGATGCCTTTAATTTGGGGGGTGATGTCTATGATTATGGGGGTGCATTGGAGGCGGGAGTCCACTGGAGGGCTCCACACCGTCTGAATATAGGGCCCCAAAAGGCCTGGAATTAATGTATTTAATTTGGGGGGTGCATTTGCAGCGGGAGTCCACCGGAGGGCTCCATTTCCCCACTCTTTTGTTGACATATGGCCACAAAAGGCCTCTCATTCCCCGGGAAGACCTGATGGACGCCCCGGCGTCACCGAAATACGGCAAACTGTCTGAAAATAGGGGCTCCAAGGGTTCCCCACTCTTTCTGGCCCACAAAAGGCCTCTCATTCCCCGGGAACACCTGTAGGACTCCCCGGCGTCAAGGAAATACGCCAAACTGTCTGAAAATAGGGCCCCAAAAGAACTGGAAATGATGCCTTTAATTTGGGGGGTGATGTCTTTAATTTGGGGGGTGCATTGGAGGCGGGAGTCCACTGGAGGGCTCCACACCGTCTGAATATAGGGCCCCAAAAGAACTGGAAATAATGTGTTTAATTCAGGGTGCATTTGCAGCGAGTGTCCACCAGAGGGCTCCAATTCCCCAGCTATAGTCCTGGTACTCTAAAATGATGGCACTTAGTCAAATTTCCGCCTTTTTTTGATGACTTCCAACTAGGAGAGGGACTAATTTTGAGTTCCGGACCCGGGTGGAGAACCATAGCAGGTCGGCCTTCTTAAAGGGAAATGCTCCTAGACACTTAGTCAAATTTACACCTTTTTTTTTGGACTTCCAGCGAGGAGAGGGACAATTTTGCGTTCCAGACCCGGGTGGAGAACCATAGCAGGTCGGCCTTCTTAAAGGGAAATGCTCCTAGGCACTTAGTCAAATTTACGCCTTTTTTTTGGACTTCCAGCGAGGAGAGGGACTAATTTTGCTTTCCGTACCCGGGTGGAGAACCATCGCAGGTCAGCCTTCTTAAAGGGACATCCTCCTAGGC
>NW_027316622.1:82500-97500 GCF_033978685.3 Nerophis lumbriciformis | reverse complement strand
GGAAGTCCTAAGTACCTGGGTGGAATCAGTTCCAGGATTTCATTCATGCGGGAAAAGTTGAAAATGTGTCCGGGACAGCGCCCCCTAGGCGGACACACGCTCCGGACAGAGCCCCTGTCGCTCAAGCCCTGGAAGTCCTAAGTACCTGGGTGGAATCAGTTCCAGGATTTCATTCATGCGGGAAAAGTTGAAAATGTGTCCGGGACAGCGCCCCCTAGGCGGACACACGCTCCGGACAGAGCCCCTGTCGCTCAAGCCCTGGAAGTCCTAA
Organism: Nerophis lumbriciformis; assembly: GCF_033978685.3. Taxonomy (NCBI): domain Eukaryota; kingdom Metazoa; phylum Chordata; class Actinopteri; order Syngnathiformes; family Syngnathidae; genus Nerophis; species Nerophis lumbriciformis. Next base: position 97,229 of record NW_027316622.1, on the reverse strand, counting down.
GTACCTGGGTGGAATCAGTTCCAGGATTTCATTCATGCGGGAAAAGTTGAAAATGTGTCCGGGACAGCGCCCCCTAGGCGGACACACGCTCCGGACAGAGCCCCTGTCGCTCAAGCCCTGGAAGTCCTAAGTACCTGGGTGGAATCAGTTCCAGGATTTCATTCATGCGGGAAAAGTTGAAAATGTGTCCGGGACAGCGCCCCCTAGGCGGACACACGCTCCGGACAGAGCCCCTGTCGCTCAAGCCCTGGAAGTCCTAAGTACCTGGGTGGAATCAGTTCCAGGATTTCATTCATGCGGGAAAAGTTGAAAATGTGTCCGAAACAGCGCCCCTTAGGCGGACACAGGTGTCTGCATGAGCCCCTGTCGCTCAGAAGCTGGAAGAGCAGTTTGAAAAAGGACCGGGGTAAAGAGGGGGGAAGCACCATATATGTGTCCGGGAAGGCGCCCCTCGGGCGGACACAGGTGTCTGCATGAGCCCCTGTCGCTCAGATGCTGGAAGATCAGTTTGAAAAAGGACCGGGGTAAAGAGGGGGGAAGCACCATATATGTGTCCGGGAAGGCGCCCCTCGGGCGGACACAGGTGTCTGCATGAGCCCCTGTCGCTCAGATGCTGGAAGATCAGTTTGAAAAAAGGACCAGAGGATAGAGGGGAAAAACACCATATTTGTGTCCGAAAATAGCTCACTTTGACTCGGACGCGTTCCCTGTGATTTCAGCCTGTCAGACATGGTGCACATAGTAACGAGATGGAGGTGTTTTGGTCGACCAGGTAAAAAACGAAAAATCGAGAGAAGGTAAAAAGTAGGTGAAAAATTAAGCCTCTCTCGTTAAGGTACTTAGAAAAAATCCCAAAAAAAAAATGAACTCCCATTGAAATGAATGGGGAAAATTTTTTTTCTCGTTTTTTTTCTAAGTACAACAACGAGAGAAGGTAAAAAATGGTTTTTTTTAGCCTCTCTCGTTAAGGTACTTAGAAAAAAACCCAGATTTTTTATTTTCTCGTTTTTTTTCTAAGTACAACAACGAGAGAAGGTAAAAACAGGTGCTTTTTAGCCTCTCTCGTTAAGGTACTTGGAAAAAATCCGAGACATGTTTGGTCTTCCCCACTGACAGTGCGCCTTTGCTGGGTAAGTTGTGGACGTGCCAGGCACCCCCGGGACACCGGTGGAACGCGGCCGGACTCGTGGTACTCCAACCCGGGCATAATTTTGGATATTTTCCGGTCCTTTTTTTCCCCACTTTCCCAACTTTTCTTCTGAATCACAGTGCGCCTTTGCTGGGTAAGTTGTGGACGTGCCAGGCACCCCCGGGACACCGGTGGAACGCGGCCGGACTCGTGGTACTCCAACCCGGGCATAATTTTGGATATTTTCCGGTCCTTTTTTTCCCCACTTTCCCAACTTTTCTTCTGAATCACAGTGCGCCTTTGCTGGGTAAGTTGTGGACATGGCAGGCACCCCCGGGACACCGGTGGAACGCGGCCGGACTCGTGGTACTCCAACCCGGGCATAATTTTGGATCAAATTCGGGACTTTTGCCCACTTTCCCAACTTTTCTTCCCAATCACAGTGCGCCTTTGCTGGGTAAGTTGTGGACATGGCAGGCACCCCCGGGACACCGGTGGAACGCGGCCGGACTCGTGGTACTCCAACCCGGGCATAATTTTGGATCAAATTCGGGACTTTTGCCCACTTTCCCAACTTTTCTTCCCAATCACAGTGCGCCTTTGCTGGGTAAGTTGTGGACATGGCAGGCACCCCCGGGACACCGGTGGAACGCGGCCGGACTCGTGGTACTCCAACCCGGGCATAATTTTGGATCAAATTCGGGACTTTTGCCCACTTTCCCAACTTTTCTTCCCAATCACAGTGCGCCTTTGCTGGGTAAGTTGTGGACATGGCAGGCACCCCCGGGACACCGGTGGAACGCGGCCGGACTCGTGGTACTCCAACCCGGGCATAATTTTGGATCAAATTCGGGACTTTTGCCCACTTTCCCAACTTTTCTTCCCAATCACAGTGCGCCTTTGCTGGGTAAGTTGTGGACATGGCAGGCACCCCCGGGACACCGGTGGAACGCGGCCGGACTCGTGGTACTCCAACCCGGGCATAATTTTGGATCAAATTCGGGACTTTTGCCCACTTTCCCAACTTTTCTTCCCAATCACAGTGCGCCTTTGCTGGGTAAGTTGTGGACATGGCAGGCACCCCCGGGACACCGGTGGAACGCGGCCGGACTCGTGGTACTCCAACCCGGGCATAATTTTGGATCAAATTCGGGACTTTTGCCCACTTTCCCAACTTTTCTTCCCAATCACAGTGCGCCTTTGCTGGGTAAGTTGTGGACATGGCAGGCACCCCCGGGACACCGGTGGAACGCGGCCGGACTCGTGGTACTCCAACCCGGGCATAATTTTGGATCAAATTCGGGACTTTTGCCCACTTTCCCAACTTTTCTTCCCAATCACAGTGCGCCTTTGCTGGGTAAGTTGTGGACATGGCAGGCACCCCCGGGACACCGGTGGAACGCGGCCGGACTCGTGGTACTCCAACCCGGGCATAATTTTGGATCAAATTCGGGACTTTTGCCCACTTTCCCAACTTTTCTTCCCAATCACAGTGCGCCTTTGCTGGGTGCGTTGTGGACATTGTAGGCGCCCCGGAACCCTGGTGGAACGCGGCGGGACTTGTGGGACTCGAACCTGGGTGTGATTTTGGACCAAATTCGGGACTTTTGCCCACTTTCCCAACTTTTCTTCCCAATCACAGTGCGCCTTTGCTGGGTGCGTTGTGGACATTGTAGGCACCCCGGAACCCTGGTGGAACGCGGCGGGACTTGTGGGACTCGAACCTGGGTGTGATTTTGGACCAAATTCGGGACTTTTGCCCACTTTCCCAACTTTTCTTCCCAATCACAGTGCGCCTTTGCTGGGTGCGTTGTGGACATTGTAGGCACCCCGAGACCCTGGTGGAACGCGGCGGGACTTGTGGGACTCGAACCTGGGTGTGATTTTGGACCAAATTCGGGACTTTTGCCCACTTTCCCAACTTTTCTTCCCAATCACAGTGCGCCTTTGCTGGGTGCGTTGTGGACATTGTAGGCACCCCGAGACACTGGTGGAACGCGGCGGGACTTGTGGGACTCGAACCTGGGTGTGATTTTGGACCAAATTCGGGACTTTTGCCCACTTTCCCAACTTTTCTTCCCAATCACAGTGCGCCTTTGCTGGGTGCGTCGTGGACATTGTAGGCACCCCGGAACCCTGGTGGAACGCGGCGGGACTTGTGGGACTCGAACCTGGGTGTGATTTTGGACCAAATTCGGGACTTTTGCCCACTTTCCCAACTTTTCTTCCCAATCACAGTGCGCCTTTGCTGGGTGCGTTGTGGACATTGTAGGCACCCCGAGACACTGGTGGAACGCGGCGGGACTTGCGGGACTCGAACCTGGGTGTGATTTTGGACCAAATTCGGGACTTTTGCCCACTTTCCCAACTTTTCTTCCCAATCACAGTGCGCCTTTGCTGGGTGCGTTGTGGACATTGTAGGCACCCCGAGACACTGGTGGAACGCGGCGGGACTTGCGGGACTCGAACCTGGGTGTGATTTTGGACCAAATTCGGGACTTTTGCCCACTTTCCCAACTTTTCTTCCCAATCACAGTGCGCCTTTGCTGGGTGCGTTGTGGACATTGTAGGCACCCCGGAACCCTGGTGGAACGCGGCGGGACTTGTGGGACTCGAACCTGGGTGTGATTTTGGACCAAATTCGGGACTTTTGCCCACTTTCCCAACTTTTCTTCCCAATCACAGTGCGCCTTTGCTGGGTGCGTTGTGGACATTGTAGGCACCCCGGAACCCTGGTGGAACGCGGCGGGACTTGTGGGACTCGAACCTGGGTGTGATTTTGGACCAAATTCGGGACTTTTGCCCACTTTCCCAACTTTTCTTCCCAATCACAGTGCGCCTTTGCTGGGTGCGTCGTGGACATTGTAGGCACCCCGGAACCCTGGTGGAACGCGGCGGGACTTGTGGGACTCGAACCTGGGTGTGATTTTGGACCAAATTCGGGACTTTTGCCCACTTTCCCAACTTTTCTTCCCAATCACAGTGCGCCTTTGCTGGGTGCGTTGTGGACATTGTAGGCACCCCGAGACACTGGTGGAACGCGGCGGGACTTGCGGGACTCGAACCTGGGTGTGATTTTGGACCAAATTCGGGACTTTTGCCCACTTTCCCAACTTTTCTTCCCAATCACAGTGCGCCTTTGCTGGGTGCGTTGTGGACATTGTAGGCACCCCGAGACACTGGTGGAACGCGGCGGGACTTGCGGGACTCGAACCTGGGTGTGATTTTGGACCAAATTCGGGACTTTTGCCCACTTTCCCAACTTTTCTTCCCAATCACAGTGCGCCTTTGCTGGGTGCGTTGTGGACATTGTAGGCACCCCGGAACCCTGGTGGAACGCGGCGGGACTTGTGGGACTCGAACCTGGGTGTGATTTTGGACCAAATTCGGGACTTTTGCCCACTTTCCCAACTTTTCTTCCCAATCACAGTGCGCCTTTGCTGGGTGCGTTGTGGACATTGTAGGCACCCCGGAACCCTGGTGGAACGCGGCGGGACTTGTGGGACTCGAACCTGGGTGTGATTTTGGACCAAATTCGGGACTTTTGCCCACTTTCCCAACTTTTCTTCCCAATCACAGTGCGCCTTTGCTGGGTGCGTTGTGGACATTGTAGGCACCCCGAGACACTGGTGGAACGCGGCGGGACTTGCGGGACTCGAACCTGGGTGTGATTTTGGACCAAATTCGGGACTTTTGCCCACTTTCCCAACTTTTCTTCCCAATCACAGTGCGCCTTTGCTGGGTGCGTTGTGGACATTGTAGGCACCCCGAGACACTGGTGGAACGCGGCGGGACTTGCGGGACTCGAACCTGGGTGTGATTTTGGACCAAATTCGGGACTTTTGCCCACTTTCCCAACTTTTCTTCCCAATCACAGTGCGCCTTTGCTGGGTGCGTTGTGGACATTGTAGGCACCCCGGAACCCTGGTGGAACGCGGCGGGACTTGTGGGACTCGAACCTGGGTGTGATTTTGGACCAAATTCGGGACTTTTGCCCACTTTCCCAACTTTTCTTCCCACTCACAGTGCGCCTTTGCTGGGTGCGTTGTGGACATTGTAGGCACCCCGGAACCCTGGTGGAACGCGGCGGGACTTGCGGGACTCGAACCTGGGTGTGATTTTGGACCAAATTCGGGACTTTTGCCCACTTTCCCAACTTTTCTTCCCAATCACAGTGCGCCTTTGCTGGGTAAGTTGTGGACATTGTAGGCACCCCGAGACACTGGTGGAACGCGGCCGGACTTGTGGGACTCGAACCTGGGTGTGATTTTGGACCAAATTCGGGACTTTTGCCCACTTTCCCAACTTTTCTTCCCAATCACAGTGCGCCTTTGCTGGGTAAGTTGTGGACATTGTAGGCACCCCGAGACACTGGTGGAACGCGGCGGGACTTGTGGGACTCGAACCTGGGTGTGATTTTGGACCAAATTCGGGACTTTTGCCCACTTTCCCAACTTTTCTTCCCAATCACAGTGCGCCTTTGCTGGGTAAGTTGTGGACATTGTAGGCACCCCGGCACTCTGATGGAACGCGGCGGGACTTGTGGGACTCGAACCTGGGTGTGATTTTGGACCAAATTCGGGACTTTTGCCCACTTTCCCAACTTTTCTTCCCAATCACAGTGCGCCTTTGCTGGGTGCGTCGTGGACATTGTAGGCACCCCGGAACCCTGGTGGAACGCGGCGGGACTTGTGGGACTCGAACCTGGGTGTGATTTTGGACCAAATTCGGGACTTTTGCCCACTTTCCCAACTTTTCTTCCCAATCACAGTGCGCCTTTGCTGGGTAAGTTGTGGACATTGTAGGCACCCCGAGACACTGGTGGAACGCGGCGGTACTTGTGGGACTCGAACCTGGGTGTGATTTTGGACCAAATTCGGGACTTTTGCCCACTTTCCCAACTTTTCTTCCCAATCACAGTGCGCCTTTGCTGGGTGCGTCTTGGACATTGTAGGCACCCCGGAACCCTGGTGGAACGCGGCGGGACTTGTGGGACTCGAACCTGGGTATAATTTTGGATAAAATTCGGGACTTTTGCCCACTTTCCCAACTTTTCTTCCCAATCACAGTGCGCCTTTGCTGGGTGCGTCGTGGACATGTCAGGCACCCCGGAACCCTGGTGGAACGCGGCGGGACTTGTGGGACTCGAACCTGGGTGTGATGCCTTTGCTGGGTGCGTTGTGGACATTGTAGGCACCCCGAGACACTGGTGGAACGCGGCGGGACTTGTGGGACTCGAACCTGGGTATAATTTTGGATAAAATTCGGGACTTTTGCCCACTTTCCCAACTTTTCTTCCCAATCACAGTGCGCCTTTGCTGGGTGCGTCGTGGACATGTCAGGCACCCCGGAACCCTGGTGGAACGCGGCGGGACTTGTGGGACTCGAACCTGGGTGTGATTTTGGATCATTTCGTGGCCTTTTGCTATGCATGCCTTCTCCCCGCTAGTTTGATGTGTGCTGCTGCAAAAGTTCCAAGAGGGCGTTTTTGCCCCCCTCCAAACCCCCTCTCTTTGTTTATAGTGCATATTTTCTGCTGGATCTACTCTCTATTTACTCCAAGGAAAAAAACTAGCCGGTCGCGGCAAATTTTTACAATCGGTCGCCAAACTACGGCACGAGGGCCGAACGCGGTACGCCGGCGTCCAAGATACGGCCCGGGGATTTTTTTGATTTTTTGGGCTTTTTTTGATTTTTTTGGACATGTTGGGCATCCCAGGACTCGGGTGCGACTGCAGGACGTGTGGGGCTCTAACCTGGGTGTGGTTTTTGGTCATTTTCCGGACTTTTGCCCACTTTTCCAAATTTTCTTCCCAATCACAGTGCGCCTTTGCTGGGTGCGTCGTGGACATGTCAGGCACCCCGGAACACTGGTGGAATGCGGCGGGACTTGTGGGACTCAAACCTGGGTATAATTATGGATCAAATTCGGGACTTTTGCCCACTTTCCCAACTTTTCTTCCCAATCACAGTGCGCCTTTGCTGGGTGCGTTTTGGGCATGTGGGGGGCACCTCGGACTCGGGTGGGACGCGGCGGGACTTGTGGCACTCGTACCTGTGTGTGATTTTTGATCATTTTGTGGACTTTTCCCCAGACACTCTCCACTTGTCTACCCCACTTCCCCTGTGACTTTGCTGGGGGGCGTTTCCCCGCTGTCCTTTGTAGTGTAAGGGTTACTTTTCTTTTTTTTCTGTCTGAAAATATGGCCCACGAAAGGCCTCACATTCCCCGGGAAGACCTGATGGACGCCCCGGCGTCACCGAAATACGGCAAACTGTCTGAAAATAGGGGCTCCAAGTGTTCCCCACTCTTTCTGGCCCACAAAAGGCCTCTCATTCCCCGGGAACACCTGTAGGACTCCCCGGCGTCAAGGAAATACGCCAAACTGTCTGAAAATAGGGGCCCAAAAGAACTGGAAATAATGTGTTTAATTTGGGGGGTGATGTCTATAATTATGGGGGTGCATTGGAGGCGGGAGTCCACTGGAGGGCTCCACACCATCTGAATATAGGGCCCCAAAAGGCCTGGAATTAATGTATTTAATTTGGGGGGTGCATTTGCAGCGGGAGTCCACCGGAGGGCTCCATTTCCCCACTCTTTTGTTGACATATGCCCACAAAAGGCCTCTCATTCCCCGGGAAGACCTGATGGACGCCCCGGCGTCACCGAAATAAGCCAAACTGTCTGAAAATAGGGGCTCCAAGGGTTCCCCACTCTTTCTGGCCCACAAAAGGCCTCTCATTCCCCGGGAACACCTGTAGGACTCCCCGGCGTCAAGGAAATACGCCAAACTGTCTGAAAATAGGGGCCCAAAAGAACTGGAAATAATGTGTTTAATTTGGGGGGTGATGTCTATAATTATGGGGGTGCATTGGAGGCGGGAGTCCACTGGAGGGCTCCACACCATCTGAATATAGGGCCCCAAAAGGCCTGGAATTAATGTATTTAATTTGGGGGGTGCATTTGCAGCGGGAGTCCACCGGAGGGCTCCATTTCCCCACTCTTTTGTTGACATATGGCCACAAAAGGCCTCTCATTCCCCGGGAAGACCTGATGGACGCCCCGGCGTCACCGAAATAAGCCAAACTGTCTGAAAATAGGGGCTCCAAGGGTTCCCCACTCTTTCTGGCCCACAAAAGGCCTCTCATTCCCCGGGAACACCTGTAGGACTCCCCGGCGTCAAGGAAATACGCCAAACTGTCTGAAAATAGGGCCCCAAAAGAACTGGAAATGATGCCTTTAATTTGGGGGGTGATGTCTATGATTATGGGGGTGCATTGGAGGCGGGAGTCCACTGGAGGGCTCCACACCGTCTGAATATAGGGCCCCAAAAGGCCTGGAATTAATGTATTTAATTTGGGGGGTGCATTTGCAGCGGGAGTCCACCGGAGGGCTCCATTTCCCCACTCTTTTGTTGACATATGGCCACAAAAGGCCTCTCATTCCCCGGGAAGACCTGATGGACGCCCCGGCGTCACCGAAATACGGCAAACTGTCTGAAAATAGGGGCTCCAAGGGTTCCCCACTCTTTCTGGCCCACAAAAGGCCTCTCATTCCCCGGGAACACCTGTAGGACTCCCCGGCGTCAAGGAAATACGCCAAACTGTCTGAAAATAGGGCCCCAAAAGAACTGGAAATGATGCCTTTAATTTGGGGGGTGATGTCTTTAATTTGGGGGGTGCATTGGAGGCGGGAGTCCACTGGAGGGCTCCACACCGTCTGAATATAGGGCCCCAAAAGAACTGGAAATAATGTGTTTAATTCAGGGTGCATTTGCAGCGAGTGTCCACCAGAGGGCTCCAATTCCCCAGCTATAGTCCTGGTACTCTAAAATGATGGCACTTAGTCAAATTTCCGCCTTTTTTTGATGACTTCCAACTAGGAGAGGGACTAATTTTGAGTTCCGGACCCGGGTGGAGAACCATAGCAGGTCGGCCTTCTTAAAGGGAAATGCTCCTAGACACTTAGTCAAATTTACACCTTTTTTTTTGGACTTCCAGCGAGGAGAGGGACAATTTTGCGTTCCAGACCCGGGTGGAGAACCATAGCAGGTCGGCCTTCTTAAAGGGAAATGCTCCTAGGCACTTAGTCAAATTTACGCCTTTTTTTTGGACTTCCAGCGAGGAGAGGGACTAATTTTGCTTTCCGTACCCGGGTGGAGAACCATCGCAGGTCAGCCTTCTTAAAGGGACATCCTCCTAGGCACTTAGTCAAATTTCCGCCTTTTTTTTGGACTTCCAGCGAGGAGAGGGACTAATTTTGCTTTCCGCACCCGGGTGGAGAACCATAGCAGGTCAGCCTTCTTAAAGGGACATCCTCCTAGGCACTTAGTCAAATTTACGCCTTTTTTTTGGACTTCCAGCGAGGAGAGGGACTAATTTTGCTTTCCGTACCCGGGTGGAGAACCATAGCAGGTCGGCCTTCTTAAAGGGAAATGCTCCTAGACACTTAGTCAAATTTCCGCCTTTTTTTTTGGACTTCCAGCGAGGAGAGGGACTAATTTGGCGTTCCGTACCCAGGTAGAGAACCAAGGCACGTCGGCCTTCTTAAGGGGACATCCTCCTAGACACTTAGTCAAATTTACACCTTTTTTTTTTGGACTTCCAGCGAGGAGAGGGACTAATTATAGGGCCCCAAAAGAACTGGAAATAATGTGTTTAATTCAGGGTGCATTTGCAGCGAGTGTCCACCAGAGGGCTCCAATTCCCCAGCTATAGTCCTGGTACTCTAAAATGATGGCACTTAGTCAAATTTCCGCCTTTTTTTTGGACTTCCAGCGAGGAGAGGGACTAATTTTGCGTTCCTGACCCAGGTGGAGGACCATAGCACGTCGGCCTTCTTAAAGGGACATCCTCCTAGGCACTTAGTCAAATTTACACCTTTTTTTTGGACTTCCAGCGAGGAGAGGGACAATTTTGCGTTCCTGACCCAGGTGGAGGACCATAGCACGTCGGCCTTCTTAAAGGGACATCCTCCTAGGCACTTAGTCAAATTTACACCTTTTTTTTGGACTTCCAGCGAGGAGAGGGACAATTTTGCGTTCCTGACCCAGGTGGAGGACCATAGCACGTCGGCCTTCTTAAAGGGAAATGCTCCTAGGCACTTAGTCAAATTCACGCCTTTTTTTTGGACTTCCAGCGAGGAGAGGGACAATTTTGCTTTCCTGACCCAGGTGGAGAACCATAGCACGTCGGCCTTCTTAAAGGGAAATGCTCCTAGGCACTTAGTCAAATTCACGCCTTTTTTTTGGACTTCCAGCGAGGAGAGGGACAATTTTGCTTTCCTGACCCAGGTGGAGAACCATAGCACGTCGGCCTTCTTAAAGGGAAATGCTCCTAGGCACTTAGTCAAATTCACGCCTTTTTTTTGGACTTCCAGCGAGGAGAGGGACAATTTTGCTTTCCGTACCCGGGTGGAGAACCATAGCACGTCGGCCTTCTTAAAGGGAAATGCTCCTAGGCACTTAGTCAAATTCACGCCTTTTTTTTGGACTTCCAGCGAGGAGAGGGACAATTTTGCTTTCCTGACCCAGGTGGAGAACCATAGCACGTCGGCCTTCTTAAAGGGACATCCTCCTAGGCACTTAGTCAAATTCACGCCTTTTTTTTGGACTTCCAGCGAGGAGAGGGACTAATTTGGCGTTCCAGACCCAGGTGGAGAACCATAGCACGTCGGCCTTCTTAAAGGGACATCCTCCTAGGCACTTAGTCAAATTTACGCCTTTTTTTTGGACTTCCAGCGAGGAGAGGGACTAATTTGGCGTTCCAGACCCAGGTGGAGAACCATAGCACGTCGGCCTTCTTTAAGGGACATCCTCCTAGGCACTTAGTCAAATTTACGCCTTTTTTTTGGACTTCCAGCGAGGAGAGGGACAATTTTGCTTTCCGTACCCGGGTGGAGAACCATAGCACGTCGGCCTTCTTAAAGGGAAATGCTCCTAGGCACTTAGTCAAATTCACGCCTTTTTTTTGGACTTCCAGCGAGGAGAGGGACTAATTTTGCTTTCCGTACCCGGGTGGAGAACCATAGCACGTCGGCCTTCTTAAAGGGAAATGCTCCTAGGCACTTAGTCAAATTCACGCCTTTTTTTTGGACTTCCAGCGAGGAGAGGGACAATTTTGCTTTCCTGACCCAGGTGGAGAACCATAGCACGTCGGCCTTCTTAAAGGGACATCCTCCTAGGCACTTAGTCAAATTCACGCCTTTTTTTTGGACTTCCAGCGAGGAGAGGGACTAATTTTGCTTTCCTGACCCAGGTGGAGAACCATAGCACGTCGGCCTTCTTAAAGGGAAATGCTCCTAGGCACTTAGTCAAATTCACGCCTTTTTTTTGGACTTCCAGCGAGGAGAGGGACTAATTTTGCTTTCCTGACCCAGGTGGAGGACCATAGCACGTCGGCCTTCTTAAAGGGAAATGCTCCTAGGCACTTAGTCAAATTCACGCCTTTTTTTTGGACTTCCAGCGAGGAGAGGGACAATTTTGCTTTCCTGACCCAGGTGGAGAACCATAGCACGTCGGCCTTCTTAAAGGGAAATGCTCCTAGGCACTTAGTCAAATTCACGCCTTTTTTTTGGACTTCCAGCGAGGAGAGGGACAATTTTGCTTTCCTGACCCAGGTGGAGAACCATAGCACGTCGGCCTTCTTAAAGGGAAATGCTCCTAGGCACTTAGTCAAATTCACGCCTTTTTTTTGGACTTCCAGCGAGGAGAGGGACAATTTTGCTTTCCGTACCCGGGTGGAGAACCATAGCACGTCGGCCTTCTTAAAGGGAAATGCTCCTAGGCACTTAGTCAAATTCACGCCTTTTTTTTGGACTTCCAGCGAGGAGAGGGACAATTTTGCTTTCCTGACCCAGGTGGAGAACCATAGCACGTCGGCCTTCTTAAAGGGACATCCTCCTAGGCACTTAGTCAAATTTCCGCCTTTTTTTTGGACTTCCAGCGAGGAGAGGGACTAATTTGGCGTTCCAGACCCAGGTGGAGAACCATAGCACGTCGGCCTTCTTTAAGGGACATCCTCCTAGGCACTTAGTCAAATTTACGCCTTTTTTTTGGACTTCCAGCGAGGAGAGGGACAATTTTGCTTTCCTGACCCAGGTGGAGAACCATAGCACGTCGGCCTTCTTAAAGGGACATCCTCCTAGGCACTTAGTCAAATTTACGCCTTTTTTTTGGACTTCCAGCGAGGAGAGGGACAATTTTGCTTTCCTGACCCAGGTGGAGAACCATAGCACGTCGGCCTTCTTAAAGGGAAATGCTCCTAGGCACTTAGTCAAATTCACGCCTTTTTTTTGGACTTCCAGCGAGGAGAGGGACTAATTTGGCGTTCCAGACCCAGGTGGAGAACCATAGCAGGTCGGCCTTCTTAAAGGGACATGCCCCTAGACACTTAGTCAAATTTACGCCTGAAAATAGGGCCCCAAAAGAACTGAAAATAATGTCTTTAATTCAGGGTGCATTTGCAGCAAGTGTCCACCAGAGGGCTCCAATTCCCCCACTATAGTCCTGGTACTCTAAAATGATGGCACTTAGTCAAATTTCCGCCTTTTTTTGATGACTTCCAACTAGGAGAGGGACTAATTTTGAGTTCCGGACCCGGGTGGAGAACCATAGCACGTCGGCCTTCTTAAAGGGACATCCTCCTAGGCACTTAGTCAAATTTCCGCCTTTTTTTTTGGACTTCCAGCGAGGAGAGGGACTAATTTGGCGTTCCAGACCCAGGTGGAGAACCATAGCACGTCGGCCTTCTTTAAGGGACATCCTCCTAGGCACTTAGTCAAATTTACGCCTTTTTTTTGGACTTCCAGCGAGGAGAGGGACAATTTTGCTTTCCTGACCCAGGTGGAGAACCATAGCACGTCGGCCTTCTTAAAGGGACATCCTCCTAGGCACTTAGTCAAATTTACGCCTTTTTTTTGGACTTCCAGCGAGGAGAGGGACAATTTTGCTTTCCTGACCCAGGTGGAGAACCATAGCACGTCGGCCTTCTTAAAGGGAAATGCTCCTAGGCACTTAGTCAAATTCACGCCTTTTTTTTGGACTTCCAGCGAGGAGAGGGACTAATTTGGCGTTCCAGACCCAGGTGGAGAACCATAGCAGGTCGGCCTTCTTAAAGGGACATGCCCCTAGACACTTAGTCAAATTTACGCCTGAAAATAGGGCCCCAAAAGAACTGAAAATAATGTCTTTAATTCAGGGTGCATTTGCAGCAAGTGTCCACCAGAGGGCTCCAATTCCCCCACTATAGTCCTGGTACTCTAAAATGATGGCACTTAGTCAAATTTCCGCCTTTTTTTGATGACTTCCAACTAGGAGAGGGACTAATTTTGAGTTCCGGACCCGGGTGGAGAACCATAGCACGTCGGCCTTCTTAAAGGGACATCCTCCTAGGCACTTAGTCAAATTTCCGCCTTTTTTTTGGACTTCCAGCGAGGAGAGGGACTAATTTGGCGTTCCAGACCCAGGTGGAGAACCATAGCACGTCGGCCTTCTTTAAGGGACATCCTCCTAGGCACTTAGTCAAATTTACGCCTTTTTTTTGGACTTCCAGCGAGGAGAGGGACAATTTTGCTTTCCTGACCCAGGTGGAGAACCATAGCACGTCGGCCTTCTTAAAGGGACATCCTCCTAGGCACTTAGTCAAATTTACGCCTTTTTTTTGGACTTCCAGCGAGGAGAGGGACAATTTTGCTTTCCTGACCCAGGTGGAGAACCATAGCACGTCGGCCTTCTTAAAGGGAAATGCTCCTAGGCACTTAGTCAAATTCACGCCTTTTTTTTGGACTTCCAGCGAGGAGAGGGACAATTTTGCTTTCCTGACCCAGGTGGAGAACCATAGCACGTCGGCCTTCTTAAAGGGAAATGCTCCTAGGCACTTAGTCAAATTCACGCCTTTTTTTTGGACTTCCAGCGAGGAGAGGGACAATTTTGCTTTCCTGACCCAGGTGGAGAACCATAGCACGTCGGCCTTCTTAAAGGGAAATGCTCCTAGGCACTTAGTCAAATTCACGCCTTTTTTTTTTGGACTTCCAGCGAGGAGAGGGACTAATTTTGCTTTCCGTACCCGGGTGGAGAACCATAGCAGGTCGGCCTTCTTAAAGGGAAATGCTCCTAGACACTTAGTCAAATTTACCAAACTTTTCTATAGAGGCCTGGTACTCTAAAATGATGACACATAGACAAAAAACCAAACTTTTCTATAGAGGCCTGGTACTCTAAAATGATGACACATAGACAAAAAACCAAACTTTTCTATAGAGGCCTGGTACTCTAAAATAATGACACTTAGTCAAATTTCCGCCTTTTTTTGACTACTTCCAGCTAGGAGAGGGACTAATTTGGCGTTCCGTACCCAGGTGGAGAACCATAGCACGTCGGCCTTCTTAAAGGGAAATGCTCCTAGACACTTAGTCAAATTCACGCCTTTTTTTTGGACTTCCAGCTAGGAGAGGGACTAATTTGGCGTTCCGTACCCAGGTGGAGAACCATAGCACGTCGGCCTTCTTAAAGGGAAATGCTCCTAGACACTTAGTCAAATTCACGCCTTTTTTTTGGACTTCCAGCTAGGAGAGGGACTAATTTTGCTTTCCGCACCCGGG
>NW_027316622.1:60000-70000 GCF_033978685.3 Nerophis lumbriciformis | reverse complement strand
GGAACGCGGCCGGACTCGTGGTACTCCAACCCGGGCATAATTTTGGATCAAATTCGGGACTTTTGCCCACTTTCCCAACTTTTCTTCCCAATCACAGTGCGCCTTTGCTGGGTAAGTTGTGGACATGCCAGGCACCCCCGGGACACCGGTGGAACGCGGCCGGACTCGTGGTACTCCAACCCGGGCATAATTTTGGATCAAATTCGGGACTTTTGCCCACTTTCCCAACTTTTCTTCCCAATCACAGTGCGCCTTTGCTGGGTAAGTTGTGGACATGCCAGGCACCCCCGGGACACCGGTGGAACGCGGCCGGACTCGTGGTACTCCAACCCGGGCATAATTTTGGATCAAATTCGGGACTTTTGCCCACTTTCCCAACTTTTCTTCCCAATCACAGTGCGCCTTTGCTGGGTAAGTTGTGGACATGCCAGGCACCCCCGGGACACCGGTGGAACGCGGCCGGACTCGTGGTACTCCAACCCGGGCATAATTTTGGATCAAATTCGGGACTTTTGCCCACTTTCCCAACTTTTCTTCCCAATCACAGTGCGCCTTTGCTGGGTAAGTTGTGGACATTGTAGGCACCCCGAGACACTGGTGGAACGCGGCGGGACTTGTGGGACTCGAACCTGGGTGTGATTTTGGACCAAATTCGGGACTTTTGCCCACTTTCCCAACTTTTCTTCCCAATCACAGTGCGCCTTTGCTGGGTGCGTTGTGGACATTGTAGGCACCCCGGAACCCTGGTGGAACGCGGCGGGACTTGTGGGACTCGAACCTGGGTGTGATTTTGGACCAAATTCGGGACTTTTGCCCACTTTCCCAACTTTTCTTCCCAATCACAGTGCGCCTTTGCTGGGTGCGTCGTGGACATTGTAGGCACCCCGGAACCCTGGTGGAACGCGGCGGGACTTGTGGGACTCGAACCTGGGTGTGATTTTGGACCAAATTCGGGACTTTTGCCCACTTTCCCAACTTTTCTTCCCAATCACAGTGCGCCTTTGCTGGGTGCGTCGTGGACATTGTAGGCACCCCGAGACACTGGTGGAACGCGGCGGGACTTGTGGGACTCGAACCTGGGTGTGATTTTGGTGATTTTGGATAAAATTCGGGACTTTTGCCCACTTTCCCAACTTTTCTTCCCAATCACAGTGCGCCTTTGCTGGGTGCGTCGTGGACATTGTAGGCACCCCGAGACACTGGTGGAACGCGGCGGGACTTGTGGGACTCGAACCTGGGTGTGATTTTGGACCAAATTCGGGACTTTTGCCCACTTTCCCAACTTTTCTTCCCACTCACAGTGCGCCTTTGCTGGGTGCGTTGTGGACATTGTAGGCACCCCGGAACCCTGGTGGAACGCGGCGGGACTTGTGGGACTCGAACCTGGGTGTGATTTTGGACAGAATTCGGGACTTTTGCCCACTTTCCCAACTTTTCTTCCCAATCACAGTGCGCCTTTGCTGGGTGCGTTGTGGACATTGTAGGCACCCCGGAACCCTGGTGGAACGCGGCGGGACTTGTGGGACTCGAACCTGGGTGTGATTTTGGACCAAATTCGGGACTTTTGCCCACTTTCCCAACTTTTCTTCCCAATCACAGTGCGCCTTTGCTGGGTGCGTCGTGGACATTGTAGGCACCCCGGAACCCTGGTGGAACGCGGCGGGACTTGTGGGACTCGAACCTGGGTGTGATTTTGGACCAAATTCGGGACTTTTGCCCACTTTCCCAACTTTTCTTCCCAATCACAGTGCGCCTTTGCTGGGTGCGTTGTGGACATTGTAGGCACCCCGGAACCCTGGTGGAACGCGGCGGGACTTGTGGGACTCGAACCTGGGTGTGATTTTGGACCAAATTCGGGACTTTTGCCCACTTTCCCAACTTTTCTTCCCAATCACAGTGCGCCTTTGCTGGGTGCGTTGTGGACATTGTAGGCACCCCGGAACCCTGGTGGAACGCGGCGGGACTTGTGGGACTCGAACCTGGGTGTGATTTTGGACCAAATTCGGGACTTTTGCCCACTTTCCCAACTTTTCTTCCCAATCACAGTGCGCCTTTGCTGGGTAAGTTGTGGACATTGTAGGCGCCCCGGAACCCTGGTGGAACGCGGCGGGACTTGTGGGACTCGAACCTGGGTGTGATTTTGGACCAAATTCGGGACTTTTGCCCACTTTCCCAACTTTTCTTCCCAATCACAGTGCGCCTTTGCTGGGTAAGTTGTGGACATTGTAGGCGCCCCGGAACCCTGGTGGAACGCGGCGGGACTTGTGGGACTCGAACCTGGGTGTGATTTTGGACCAAATTCGGGACTTTTGCCCACTTTCCCAACTTTTCTTCCCAATCACAGTGCGCCTTTGCTGGGTGCGTTGTGGACATTGTAGGCACCCCGGAACCCTGGTGGAACGCGGCGGGACTTGTGGGACTCGAACCTGGGTGTGATTTTGGACAGAATTCGGGACTTTTGCCCACTTTCCCAACTTTTCTTCCCAATCACAGTGCGCCTTTGCTGGGTGCGTCGTGGACATTGTAGGCACCCCGGAACCCTGGTGGAACGCGGCGGGACTTGTGGGACTCGAACCTGGGTGTGATTTTGGACCAAATTCGGGACTTTTGCCCACTTTCCCAACTTTTCTTCCCAATCACAGTGCGCCTTTGCTGGGTGCGTCGTGGACATTGTAGGCACCCCGGAACCCTGGTGGAACGCGGCGGGACTTGTGGGACTCGAACCTGGGTGTGATTTTGGACCAAATTCGGGACTTTTGCCCACTTTCCCAACTTTTCTTCCCAATCACAGTGCGCCTTTGCTGGGTGCGTTGTGGACATTGTAGGCACCCCGGAACCCTGGTGGAACGCGGCGGGACTTGTGGGACTCGAACCTGGGTGTGATTTTGGACAGAATTCGGGACTTTTGCCCACTTTCCCAACTTTTCTTCCCAATCACAGTGCGCCTTTGCTGGGTGCGTTGTGGACATGCCAGGCACCCCGGAACCCTGGTGGAACGCGGCAGGACTTGTGGGACTCGAACCTGGGTGTGATTTTGGACCAAATTCGGGACTTTTGCCCACTTTCCCAACTTTTCTTCCCAATCACAGTGCGCCTTTGCTGGGTGCGTTGTGGACATTGTAGGCACCCCGGAACCCTGGTGGAACGCGGCGGGACTTGTGGGACTCGAACCTGGGTGTGATTTTGGACAGAATTCGGGACTTTTGCCCACTTTCCCAACTTTTCTTCCCAATCACAGTGCGCCTTTGCTGGGTGCGTTGTGGACATGCCAGGCACCCCGGAACCCTGGTGGAACGCGGCAGGACTTGTGGGACTCGAACCTGGGTGTGATTTTGGACCAAATTCGGGACTTTTGCCCACTTTCCCAACTTTTCTTCCCAATCACAGTGCGCCTTTGCTGGGTGCGTTGTGGACATTGTAGGCACCCCGGAACCCTGGTGGAACGCGGCGGGACTTGTGGGACTCGAACCTGGGTGTGATTTTGGACAGAATTCGGGACTTTTGCCCACTTTCCCAACTTTTCTTCCCAATCACAGTGCGCCTTTGCTGGGTGCGTTGTGGACATGCCAGGCACCCCGGAACCCTGGTGGAACGCGGCAGGACTTGTGGGACTCGAACCTGGGTGTGATTTTGGACCAAATTCGGGACTTTTGCCCACTTTCCCAACTTTTCTTCCCAATCACAGTGCGCCTTTGCTGGGTGCGTTGTGGACATTGTAGGCACCCCGGAACCCTGGTGGAACGCGGCGGGACTTGTGGGACTCGAACCTGGGTGTGATTTTGGACCAAATTCGGGACTTTTGCCCACTTTCCCAACTTTTCTTCCCAATCACAGTGCGCTCTTGCTGGGTGCGTTGTGGACATTGTAGGCACCCCGGAACCCTGGTGGAACGCGGCGGGACTTGTGGGACTCGAACCTGGGTGTGATTTTGGACCAAATTCGGGACTTTTGCCCACTTTCCCAACTTTTCTTCCCAATCACAGTGCGCCTTTGCTGGGTGCGTCGTGGACATGTCAGGCACCCCGGAACCCTGGTGGAACGCGGCGGGACTAAGTTCCAAGAGGGCGTTTTTCCCCCCCCCTCCAAACTCCCTCTCTTTGTTTATAGTGCATATTTTCTGCTGGATCTACTCTCTATTTACTCCAAGGAAAAAAACTAGCCGGTCGCGGCAAATTTTTACAATCGGTCGCCAAACTACGGCACGAGGGCCGAACGCGGTACGCCGGCGTCCAAGATACGGCCCGGGGATTTTTTTTGATTTTTTGGGCTTTTTTTGATTTTTTTGGACATGTTGGGCATCCCAGGACTCGGGTGCGACTGCAGGACGTGTGGGGCTCTAACCTGGGTGTGGTTTTTGGTCATTTTTCCGGACTTTTGCCCACTTTTCCAACTTTTCTTCCCAATCACAGTGCGCCTTTGCTGGGTGCGTTTTGGGCATGTGGGGGGCACCTCGGACTCGGGTGGGACGCGGCGGGACTTGTGGCACTCGTACCTGTGTGTGATTTTTGATCATTTTGTGGACTTTTCCCCAGACACTCTCCACTTGTCTACCCCACTTCCCCTGTGACTTTGCTGGGGGGGCGTTTCCCCGCTGTCCTTTGTAGTGTAAGGGTTACTTTTCTTTTTTTTCTGTCTGAAAATAGGGCCCCAAAAGGCCTCACACTCCCCGGGAAGACCTGATGGACGCCTCGGCGTCACTGAAACAGGCCAATCTGTCTGAAAATATGGCCCACGAAAGGCCTCACATTCCCCGGGAAGACCTGATGGACGCCCCGGCGTCACCGAAATACGGCAAACTGTCTGAAAATAGGGGCTCCAAGGGTTCCCCACTCTTTCTGGCCCACAAAAGGCCTCTCATTCCCCGGGAACACCTGTAGGACTCCCCGGCGTCAAGGAAATACGCCAAACCGTCTGAAAATAGAGGCCCAAAAGAACTGGAAATAATGTGTTTAATTTGGGGGGTGATGTCTATAATTATGGGGGTGCATTGGAGGCGGGAGTCCACTGGAGGGCTCCACACCGTCTGAATATAGGGCCCCAAAAGGCCTGGAATTAATGTATTTAATTTGGGGGGTGCATTTGCAGCGGGAGTCCACCGGAGGGCTCCATTTCCCCACTCTTTTGTTGACATATGGCCACAAAAGGCCTCTCATTCCCCGGGAAGACCTGATGGACGCCCCGGCGTCACCGAAATAAGCCAAACTGTCTGAAAATAGGGGCTCCAAGGGTTCCCCACTCTTTCTGGCCCACAAAAGGCCTCTCATTCCCCGGGAACACCTGTAGGACTCCCCGGCGTCAAGGAAATACGCCAAACCGTCTGAAAATAGAGGCCCAAAAGAACTGGAAATAATGTGTTTAATTTGGGGGGTGATGTCTATAATTATGGGGGTGCATTGGAGGCGGGAGTCCACTGGAGGGCTCCACACCGTCTGAATATAGGGCCCCAAAAGGCCTGGAATTAATGTATTTAATTTGGGGGGTGCATTTGCAGCGGGAGTCCACCGGAGGGCTCCATTTCCCCACTCTTTTGTTGACATATGGCCACAAAAGGCCTCTCATTCCCCGGGAAGACCTGATGGACGCCCCGGCGTCACCGAAATAAGCCAAACTGTCTGAAAATAGGGGCTCCAAGGGTTCCCCACTCTTTCTGGCCCACAAAAGGCCTCTCATTCCCCGGGAACACCTGTAGGACTCCCCGGCGTCAAGGAAATCCGCCAAACTGTCTGAAAATAGGGCCCCAAAAGAACTGGAAATGATGCCTTTAATTTGGGGGGTGATGTCTTTAATTTGGGGGGTGCATTGGAGGCGGGAGTCCACTGGAGGGCTACACACCGTCTGAATATAGGGCCCCAAAAGGCCTGGAATTAATGTATTTAATTTGGGGGGTGCATTTGCAGCGGGAGTCCACCGGAGGGCTCCATTTCCCCACTCTTTTGTTGACATATGGCCACAAAAGGCCTCTCATTCCCCGGGAAGACCTGATGGACGCCCCGGCGTCACCGAAATAAGCCAAACTGTCTGAAAATAGGGGCTCCAAGGGTCCCCCACTCTTTCTGGCCCACAAAAGGCCTCTCGAGTTCCGGACCCGGGTGGAGAACCATAGCAGGTCGGCCTTCTTAAAGGGAAATGCTCCTAGGCACTTAGTCAAATTTACGCCTTTTTTTTGGACTTCCAGCGAGGAGAGGGACTAATTTTGCTTTCCGTACCCGGGTGGAGAACCATAGCAGGTCAGCCTTCTTAAAGGGACATCCTCCTAGGCACTTAGTCAAATTTCCGCCTTTTTTTTGGACTTCCAGCGAGGAGAGGGACTAATTTTGCTTTCCGCACCCGGGTGGAGAACCATAGCAGGTCAGCCTTCTTAAAGGGACATCCTCCTAGGCACTTAGTCAAATTTACGCCTTTTTTTTGGACTTCCAGCGAGGAGAGGGACTAATTTGGCGTTCCTGACCCAGGTGGAGAACCATAGCAGGTCGGCCTTCTTAAAGGGAAATGCTCCTAGACACTTAGTCAAATTTACACCTTTTTTTTTTGGACTTCCAGCGAGGAGAGGGACAATTTTGCTTTCCTGACCCAGGTGGAGAACCATAGCAGGTCGGCCTTCTTAAAGGGAAATGCTCCTAGGCACTTAGTCAAATTCACGCCTTTTTTTTGGACTTCCAGCGAGGAGAGGGACAATTTTGCGTTCCTGACCCAGGTGGAGAACCATAGCACGTCGGCCTTCTTAAAGGGACATCCTCCTAGGCACTTAGTCAAATTCACGCCTTTTTTTTGGACTTCCAGCGAGGAGAGGGACAATTTTGCGTTCCTGACCCAGGTGGAGGACCATAGCACGTCGGCCTTCTTAAAGGGACATCCTCCTAGGCACTTAGTCAAATTCACGCCTTTTTTTTGGACTTCCAGCGAGGAGAGGGACTAATTTTGCTTTCCGGACCCAGGTGGAGAACCATAGCAGGCCGGCCTTCTTAAAGGGAAATGCTCCTAGACACTTAGTCAAATTCACGCCTTTTTTTTGGACTTCCAGCGAGGAGAGGGACTAATATGGCGTCCCGTACCCAGGTAGAGAACCAAGGCACGTCGGCCTTCTTAAAGGGAAATGCTCCTAGGCACTTAGTCAAATTCACGCCTTTTTTTTTTTGGACTTCCAGCGAGGAGAGGGACTAATTTTGCTTTCCGTACCCGGGTGGAGAACCATAGCAGGTCGGCCTTCTTAAAGGGAAATGCTCCTAGACACTTAGTCAAATTTACCAAACTTTTCTATAGAGGCCTGGTACTCTAAAATGATGACACATAGACAAAAAACCAAACTTTTCTATAGAGGCCTGGTACTCTAAAATGATGACACATAGACAAAAAACCAAACTTTTCTATAGAGGCCTGGTACTCTAAAATAATGACACTTAGTCAAATTTCCGCCTTTTTTTGACTACTTCCAGCTAGGAGAGGGACTAATTTGGCGTTCCGTACCCAGGTGGAGAACCATAGCACGTCGGCCTTCTTAAAGGGACATCCTCCTAGGCACTTAGTCAAATTTACGCCTTTTTTTTGGACTTCCAGCGAGGAGAGGGACTAATTTTGCTTTCCGTACCCGGGTGGAGAACCATAGCACGTCGGCCTTCTTAAAGGGAAATGCTCCTAGGCACTTAGTCAAATTCACGCCTTTTTTTTGGACTTCCAGCGAGGAGAGGGACAATTTGGCGTTCCTGACCCAGGTGGAGAACCATAGCAGGTCGGCCTTCTTAAAGGGAAATGCTCCTAGACACTTAGTCAAATTTACACCTTTTTTTTTTGGACTTCCAGCGAGGAGAGGGACAATTTTGCTTTCCTGACCCAGGTGGAGAACCATAGCACGTCGGCCTTCTTAAAGGGACATCCTCCTAGGCACTTAGTCAAATTCACGCCTTTTTTTTGGACTTCCAGCGAGGAGAGGGACAATTTTGCGTTCCTGACCCAGGTGGAGGACCATAGCACGTCGGCCTTCTTAAAGGGACATCCTCCTAGGCACTTAGTCAAATTCACGCCTTTTTTTTGGACTTCCAGCGAGGAGAGGGACAATTTTGCTTTCCTGACCCAGGTGGAGAACCATAGCACGTCGGCCTTCTTAAAGGGACATCCTCCTAGGCACTTAGTCAAATTCACGCCTTTTTTTTGGACTTCCAGCGAGGAGAGGGACAATTTTGCTTTCCTGACCCAGGTGGAGAACCATAGCACGTCGGCCTTCTTAAAGGGACATCCTCCTAGGCACTTAGTCAAATTCACGCCTTTTTTTTTGGACTTCCAGCGAGGAGAGGGACTAATTTGGCGTTCCAGACCCAGGTGGAGAACCATAGCAGGTCGGCCTTCTTAAAGGGACATGCCCCTAGACACTTAGTCAAATTTACGCCTGAAAATAGGGCCCCAAAAGAACTGGAAATAATGTCTTTAATTCAGGGTGCATTTGCAGCGAGTGTCCACCAGAGGGCTCCAATTCCCCCACTATAGTCCTGGTACTCTAAAATGATGGCACTTAGTCAAATTTCCGCCTTTTTTTGATGACTTCCAACTAGGAGAGGGACTAATTTTGAGTTCCGGACCCGGGTGGAGAACCATAGCACGTCGGCCTTCTTAAAGGGACATCCTCCTAGGCACTTAGTCAAATTTCCGCCTTTTTTTTGGACTTCCAGCGAGGAGAGGGACTAATTTGGCGTTCCTGACCCAGGTGGAGAACCATAGCAGGTCGGCCTTCTTAAAGGGAAATGCTCCTAGGCACTTAGTCAAATTTACACCTTTTTTTTTTGGACTTCCAGCGAGGAGAGGGACAATTTTGCTTTCCTGACCCAGGTGGAGAACCATAGCACGTCGGCCTTCTTAAAGGGACATCCTCCTAGGCACTTAGTCAAATTCACGCCTTTTTTTTGGACTTCCAGCGAGGAGAGGGACAATTTTGCGTTCCTGACCCAGGTGGAGGACCATAGCACGTCGGCCTTCTTAAAGGGACATCCTCCTAGGCACTTAGTCAAATTCACGCCTTTTTTTTGGACTTCCAGCGAGGAGAGGGACAATTTTGCTTTCCTGACCCAGGTGGAGAACCATAGCACGTCGGCCTTCTTAAAGGGACATCCTCCTAGGCACTTAGTCAAATTCACGCCTTTTTTTTTGGACTTCCAGCGAGGAGAGGGACTAATTTGGCGTTCCAGACCCAGGTGGAGAACCATAGCAGGTCGGCCTTCTTAAAGGGACATGCCCCTAGACACTTAGTCAAATTTACGCCTGAAAATAGGGCCCCAAAAGAACTGGAAATAATGTCTTTAATTCAGGGTGCATTTGCAGCGAGTGTCCACCAGAGGGCTCCAATTCCCCCACTATAGTCCTGGTACTCTAAAATGATGGCACTTAGTCAAATTTCCGCCTTTTTTTGATGACTTCCAACTAGGAGAGGGACTAATTTTGAGTTCCGGACCCGGGTGGAGAACCATAGCACGTCGGCCTTCTTAAAGGGACATCCTCCTAGGCACTTAGTCAAATTTCCGCCTTTTTTTTGGACTTCCAGCGAGGAGAGGGACTAATTTGGCGTTCCAGACCCAGGTGGAGAACCATAGCACGTCGGCCTTCTTTAAGGGACATCCTCCTAGGCACTTAGTCAAATTTACGCCTTTTTTATGGACTTCCAGCGAGGAGAGGGACTAATTTTGCTTTCCGCACCCGGGTGGAGAACCATAGCAGGTCAGCCTTCTTAAAGGGACATCCTCCTAGGCACTTAGTCAAATTTACGCCTTTTTTTTGGACTTCCAGCGAGGAGAGGGACTAATTTTGCTTTCCGTACCCGGGTGGAGAACCATAGCACGTCGGCCTTCTTAAAGGGAAATGCTCCTAGGCACTTAGTCAAATTCACGCCTTTTTTTTGGACTTCCAGCGAGGAGAGGGACAATTTTGCTTTCCTGACCCAGGTGGAGAACCATAGCACGTCGGCCTTCTTAAAGGGACATCCTCCTAGGCACTTAGTCAAATTCACGCCTTTTTTTTT
>NW_027316622.1:35000-47500 GCF_033978685.3 Nerophis lumbriciformis | reverse complement strand
CTGGAAGATCAGTTTGAAAAAGGACCGGGGTAAAGAGGGGGGAAGCACCATATATGTGTCCGGGAAGGCGCCCCTCGGGCGGACACAGGTGTCTGCATGAGCCCCTGTCGCTCAGATGCTGGAAGATCAGTTTGAAAAAGGACCGGGGTAAAGAGGGGGGAAGCACCATATATGTGTCCGGGAAGGCGCCCCTCGGGCGGACACAGGTGTCTGCATGAGCCCCTGTCGCTCAGATGCTGGAAGATCAGTTTGAAAAAGGACCGGGGTAAAGAGGGGGGAAGCACC
This sequence comes from Nerophis lumbriciformis, assembly GCF_033978685.3. Taxonomy (NCBI): domain Eukaryota; kingdom Metazoa; phylum Chordata; class Actinopteri; order Syngnathiformes; family Syngnathidae; genus Nerophis; species Nerophis lumbriciformis. The sequence goes on along the minus strand of NW_027316622.1, from coordinate 47,215 downwards.
ATATATGTGTCCGGGAAGGCGCCCCTCGGGCGGACACAGGTGTCTGCATGAGCCCCTGTCGCTCAGATGCTGGAAGATCAGTTTGAAAAAAGAACCAGAGGATAGAGGGGAAAAACACCATATTTGTGTCCGAAAATAGCTCACTTTGACTCGGACGCGTTCCCTGTGATTTCAGCCTGTCAGACATGGTGCACATAGTAACGAGATGGAGGTGTTTTGGTCGACCAGGTAAAAAACGAAAAATCGAGAGAAGGTAAAAAGTAGGTGAAAAATTAAGCCTCTCTCGTTAAGGTACTTAGAAAAAATCCCAAAAAAAAAATGAACTCCCATTGAAATGAATGGGGAAAAATTTTTTTCTCGTTTTTTTTCTAAGTACAACAACGAGAGAAGGTAAAAAATGGTTTTTTTTAGCCTCTCTCGTTAAGGTACTTAGAAAAAAACCCAGATTTTTTATTTTCTCGTTTTTTTTCTAAGTACAACAACGAGAGAAGGTAAAAACAGGTGCTTTTTAGCCTCTCTCGTTAAGGTACTTGGAAAAAATCCGAGACATGTTTGGTCTTCCCCACTGACAGTGCGCCTTTGCTGGGTAAGTTGTGGACGTGCCAGGCACCCCCGGGACACCGGTGGAACGCGGCCGGACTCGTGGTACTCCAACCCGGGCATAATTTTGGATATTTTCCGGTCCTTTTTTTCCCCACTTTCCCAACTTTTCTTCTGAATCACAGTGCGCCTTTGCTGGGTAAGTTGTGGACATGGCAGGCACCCCCGGGACACCGGTGGAACGCGGCCGGACTCGTGGTACTCCAACCCGGGCATAATTTTGGATATTTCCCGGTCCTTTTTTTCCCCACTTTCCCAACTTTTCTTCTGAATCACAGTGCGCCTTTGCTGGGTAAGTTGTGGACATGGCAGGCACCCCCGGGACACCGGTGGAACGCGGCCGGACTCGTGGTACTCCAACCCGGGCATAATTTTGGATATTTCCCGGTCCTTTTTTTCCACACTTTCCCAACTTTTCTTCTGAATCACAGTGCGCCTTTGCTGGGTAAGTGGTGGACATGCCAGGCACCCCCGGGACACCGGTGGAACGCGGCCGGACTCGTGGTACTCCAACCCGGGCATAATTTTGGATCAAATTCGGGACTTTTGCCCACTTTCCCAACTTTTCTTCCCAATCACAGTGCGCCTTTGCTGGGTAAGTGGTGGACATGCCAGGCACCCCCGGGACACCGGTGGAACGCGGCCGGACTCGTGGTACTCCAACCCGGGCATAATTTTGGATCAAATTCGGGACTTTTGCCCACTTTCCCAACTTTTCTTCCCAATCACAGTGCGCCTTTGCTGGGTGCGTTGTGGACATTGTAGGCACCCCGAGACACTGGTGGAACGCGGCGGGACTTGTGGGACTCGAACCTGGGTGTGATTTTGGACCAAATTCGGGACTTTTGCCCACTTTCCCAACTTTTCTTCCCAATCACAGTGCGCCTTTGCTGGGTGCGTTGTGGACATTGTAGGCGCCCCGGAACCCTGGTGGAACGCGGCGGGACTTGTGGGACTCGAACCTGGGTGTGATTTTGGACCAAATTCGGGACTTTTGCCCACTTTCCCAACTTTTCTTCCCAATCACAGTGCGCCTTTGCTGGGTGCGTTGTGGACATTGTAGGCGCCCCGGAACCCTGGTGGAACGCGGCGGGACTTGTGGGACTCGAACCTGGGTGTGATTTTGGACCAAATTCGGGACTTTTGCCCACTTTCCCAACTTTTCTTCCCAATCACAGTGCGCCTTTGCTGGGTGCGTTGTGGACATTGTAGGCACCCCGAGACACTGGTGGAACGCGGCGGGACTTGTGGGACTCGAACCTGGGTGTGATTTTGGACCAAATTCGGGACTTTTGCCCACTTTCCCAACTTTTCTTCCCAATCACAGTGCGCCTTTGCTGGGTGCGTTGTGGACATTGTAGGCACCCCGGAACCCTGGTGGAACGCGGCGGGACTTGTGGGACTCGAACCTGGGTGTGATTTTGGACCAAATTCGGGACTTTTGCCCACTTTCCCAACTTTTCTTCCCAATCACAGTGCGCCTTTGCTGGGTGCGTTGTGGACATTGTAGGCACCCCGAGACACTGGTGGAACGCGGCGGGACTTGCGGGACTCGAACCTGGGTGTGATTTTGGACCAAACGAACCTGGGTGTGATTTTGGACCAAATTCGGGACTTTTGCCCACTTTCCCAACTTTTCTTCCCAATCACAGTGCGCCTTTGCTGGGTGCGTCGTGGACATGTCAGGCACCCCGGAACCCTGGTGGAACGCGGCGGGACTTGTGGGACTCGAACCTGGGTGTGATTTTGGACCAAATTCGGGACTTTTGCCCACTTTCCCAACTTTTCTTCCCAATCACAGTGCGCCTTTGCTGGGTGCGTCGTGGACATGTCAGGCACCCCGGAACCCTGGTGGAACGCGGCGGGACTTGTGGGACTCGAACCTGGGTGTGATTTTGGACCAAATTCGGGACTTTTGCCCACTTTCCCAACTTTTCTTCCCAATCACAGTGCGCCTTTGCTGGGTGCGTCGTGGACATTGTAGGCACCCCGGAACCCTGGTGGAACGCGGCGGGACTTGTGGGACTCGAACCTGGGTGTGATTTTGGACCAAATTCGGGACTTTTGCCCACTTTCCCAACTTTTCTTCCCAATCACAGTGCGCCTTTGCTGGGTAAGTTGTGGACATTGTAGGCACCCCGGAACCCTGGTGGAACGCGGCGGGACTTGCGGGACTCGAACCTGGGTGTGATTTTGGACCAAATTCGGGACTTTTGCCCACTTTCCCAACTTTTCTTCCCAATCACAGTGCGCCTTTGCTGGGTAAGTTGTGGACATTGTAGGCACCCCGGAACCCTGGTGGAACGCGGCGGGACTTGCGGGACTCGAACCTGGGTGTGATTTTGGACCAAATTCGGGACTTTTGCCCACTTTCCCAACTTTTCTTCCCAATCACAGTGCGCCTTTGCTGGGTGCGTCGTGGACATTGTAGGCACCCCGGAACCCTGGTGGAACGCGGCGGGACTTGTGGGACTCGAACCTGGGTGTGATTTTGGACCAAATTCGGGACTTTTGCCCACTTTCCCAACTTTTCTTCCCAATCACAGTGCACCTTTGCTGGGTAAGTTGTGGACATGCCAGGCACCCCCGGAACCCTGGTGGAACGCGGCGGGACTTGTGGGACTCGAACCTGGGTGTGATTTTGGACCAAATTCGGGACTTTTGCCCACTTTCCCAACTTTTCTTCCCAATCACAGTGCGCCTTTGCTGGGTGCGTTGTGGACATTGTAGGCACCCCGAGACACTGGTGGAACGCGGCGGGACTTGTGGGACTCGAACCTGGGTGTGATGCCTTTGCTGGGTGCGTTGTGGACATTGTAGGCACCCCGGAACCCTGGTGGAACGCGGCGGGACTTGTGGGACTCGAACCTGGGTGTGATTTTGGATCATTTCGTGGACTTTTGCTATGCATGCCTTCTCCCCGCTAGTTTGATGTGTGCTGCTGCAAAAGTTCCAAGAGGGCGTTTTTGCCCCCCTCCAAACTCCCTCTCTTTGTTTATAGTGCATATTTTCTGCTGGATCTACTCTCTATTTACTCCAAGGAAAAAAACTAGCCGGTCGCGGCAAATTTTTACAATCGGTCGCCAAACTACGGCACGAGGGCCGAACGCGGTACGCCGGCGTCCAAGATACGGCCCGGGGATTTTTTTGATTTTTTGGGCTTTTTTTGATTTTTTTGGACATGTTGGGCATCCCAGGACTCGGGTGCGACTGCAGGACGTGTGGGGCTCTAACCTGGGTGTGGTTTTTGGTCATTTTTCCGGACTTTTGCCCACTTTCCCAACTTTTCTTCCCAATCACAGTGCGCCTTTGCTGGGTGCGTTGTGGACATTGTAGGCACCCCGGAACCCTGGTGGAACGCGGCGGGACTTGTGGGACTCGAACCTGGGTGTGATTTTGGACCAAATTCGGGACTTTTGCCCACTTTCCCAACTTTTCTTCCCAATCACAGTGCACCTTTGCTGGGTAAGTTGTGGACATTGTAGGCACCCCGAGACACTGGTGGAACGCGGCGGGACTTGTGGGACTCGAACCTGGGTATAATTTTGGATCAAATTCGGGACTTTTGCCCACTTTTCCAACTTTTCTTCCCCACTCACAGTGCACCTTTGCTGGGTGCGTTTTGGGCATGTGGGGGGCACCTCGGACTCGGGTGGGACGCGGCGGGACTTGTGGCACTCGTACCTGTGTGTGATTTTTGATCATTTTGTGGACTTTTCCCCAGACACTCTCCACTTGTCTACCCCACTTCCCCTGTGACTTTGCTGGGGGGGCGTTTCCCCGCTGTCCTTTGTAGTGTAAGGGTTACTTTTCTTTTTTTTCTGTCTGAAAATAGGGCCCCAAAAGGCCTCACACTCCCCGGGAAGACCTGATGGACGCCTCGGCGTCACTGAAACAGGCCAATCTGTCTGAAAATATGGCCCACGAAAGGCCTCACATTCCCCGGGAAGACCTGATGGACGCCCCGGCGTCACCGAAATACGGCAAACTGTCTGAAAATAGGGGCTCCAAGGGTTCCCCACTCTTTCTGGCCCACAAAAGGCCTCTCATTCCCCGGGAACACCTGTAGGACTCCCCGGCGTCAAGGAAATACGCCAAACCGTCTGAAAATAGAGGCCCAAAAGAACTGGAAATAATGTGTTTAATTTGGGGGGTGATGTCTATAATTATGGGGGTGCATTGGAGGCGGGAGTCCACTGGAGGGCTCCACACCGTCTGAATATAGGGCCCCAAAAGGCCTGGAATTAATGTATTTAATTTGGGGGGTGCATTTGCAGCGGGAGTCCACCGGAGGGCTCCATTTCCCCACTCTTTTGTTGACATATGGCCACAAAAGGCCTCTCATTCCCCGGGAAGACCTGATGGACGCCCCGGCGTCACCGAAATAAGCCAAACTGTCTGAAAATAGGGGCTCCAAGGGTCCCCCACTCTTTCTGGCCCACAAAAGGCCTCTCATTCCCCGGGAACACCAAAAGAACTGGAAATAATGTGTTTAATTCAGGGTGCATTTGCAGCGAGTGTCCACCAGAGGGCTCCAATTCCCCAGCTATAGTCCTGGTACTCTAAAATGATGGCACTTAGTCAAATTTCCGCCTTTTTTTGATGACTTCCAACTAGGAGAGGGACTAATTTTGAGTTCCGGACCCGGGTGGAGAACCATAGCAGGTCGGCCTTCTTAAAGGGAAATGCTCCTAGGCACTTAGTCAAATTTCCGCCTTTTTTTTGGACTTCCAGCGAGGAGAGGGACTAATTTTGCTTTCCGCACCCGGGTGGAGAACCATAGCAGGTCAGCCTTCTTAAAGGGACATCCTCCTAGGCACTTAGTCAAATTTCCGCCTTTTTTTTGGACTTCCAGCGAGGAGAGGGACTAATTTTGCTTTCCGCACCCGGGTGGAGAACCATAGCAGGTCAGCCTTCTTAAAGGGACATCCTCCTAGGCACTTAGTCAAATTTACGCCTTTTTTTTGGACTTCCAGCGAGGAGAGGGACTAATTTTGCTTTCCGTACCCGGGTGGAGAACCATAGCACGTCGGCCTTCTTAAAGGGAAATGCTCCTAGGCACTTAGTCAAATTCACGCCTTTTTTTTGGACTTCCAGCGAGGAGAGGGACAATTTTGCTTTCCTGACCCAGGTGGAGAACCATAGCACGTCGGCCTTCTTAAAGGGACATCCTCCTAGGCACTTAGTCAAATTCACGCCTTTTTTTTGGACTTCCAGCGAGGAGAGGGACAATTTTGCTTTCCTGACCCAGGTGGAGAACCATAGCACGTCGGCCTTCTTAAAGGGACATCCTCCTAGGCACTTAGTCAAATTCACGCCTTTTTTTTTGGACTTCCAGCGAGGAGAGGGACAATTTTGCTTTCCTGACCCAGGTGGAGAACCATAGCACGTCGGCCTTCTTAAAGGGAAATGCTCCTAGGCACTTAGTCAAATTCACGCCTTTTTTTTGGACTTCCAGCGAGGAGAGGGACTAATTTGGCGTTCCAGACCCAGGTGGAGAACCATAGCAGGTCGGCCTTCTTAAAGGGACATGCCCCTAGACACTTAGTCAAATTTACGCCTTTTTTTTGGACTTCCAGCGAGGAGAGGGACAATTTTGCTTTCCTGACCCAGGTGGAGAACCATAGCAGGTCGGCCTTCTTAAAGGGAAATGCTACTAGACACTTAGTCAAATTCACGCCTTTTTTTTGGACTTCCAGCGAGGAGAGGGACAATTTTGCGTTCCTGACCCAGGTGGAGGACCATAGCACGTCGGCCTTCTTAAAGGGACATCCTCCTAGGCACTTAGTCAAATTTACACCTTTTTTTTTGGACTTCCAGCGAGGAGAGGGACTAATTTTGCTTTCCGTACCCGGGTGGAGAACCATAGCAGGTCAGCCTTCTTAAAGGGACATCCTCCTAGGCACTTAGTCAAACTTACGCCTTTTTTTTGGACTTCCAGCGAGGAGAGGGACTAATTTTGCTTTCCGTACCCGGGTGGAGAACCATAGCAGGTCAGCCTTCTTAAAGGGACATCCTCCTAGGCACTTAGTCAAATTTCCGCCTTTTTTTTGGACTTCCAGCGAGGAGAGGGACTAATTTGGCGTTCCAGACCCAGGTGGAGAACCATAGCACGTCGGCCTTCTTAAAGGGACATCCTCCTAGGCACTTAGTCAAATTTACGACATTTTTTTTTGGACTTCCAGCGAGGAGAGGGACTAATTTTGCTTTCCGGACCCAGGTGGAGAACCATAGCAGGTCGGCCTTCTTAAAGGGACATCCTCCTAGGCACTTAGTCAAATTCACGCCTTTTTTTTGGACTTCCAGCGAGGAGAGGGACTAATTTGGCGTTCCGTACCCAGGTAGAGAACCAAGGCACGTCGGCCTTCTTAAGGGGACATCCTCCTAGACACTTAGTCAAATTCACGCCTTTTTTTTGGACTTCCAGCTAGGAGAGGGACTAATTTGGCGTTCCAGACCCAGGTGGAGAACCATAGCAGGTCGGCCTTCTTAAAGGGAAATGCTCCTAGACACTTAGTCAAATTTACCAAACTTTTCTATAGAGGCCTGGTACTCTAAAATGATGACACATAGACAAAAAACCAAACTTTTCTATAGAGGCCTGGTACTCTAAAATGATGACACTTAGTCAAATTTCCGCCTTTTTTTGACTACTTCCAGCTAGGAGAGGGACTAATTTGGCGTTCCGTACCCAGGTGGAGAACCATAGCAGGTCGGCCTTCTTAAAGGGAAATGCTCCTAGACACTTAGTCAAATTTACACCTTTTTTTTGGGACTTCCAGCGAGGAGAGGGACTAATTTGGCGTTCCGTACCCAGGTGGAGAACCATAGCACGTCGGCCTTCTTAAAGGGACATCCTCCTAGGCACTTAGTCAAATTTACGCCTTTTTTTTGGACTTCCAGCGAGGAGAGGGACTAATTTGGCGTTCCGTACCCAGGTGGAGAACCATAGCACGTCGGCCTTCTTAAGGTGACATCCTCCTAGGCACTTAGTCAAATTCACGCCTTTTTTTTGGACTTCCAGCGAGGAGAGGGACTAATTTGGCGTTCTGTACCCAGGTGGAGAACCATAGCAGGTCGGCCTTCTTAAGGTGACATCCTCCTAGGCACTTAGTCAAATTCACGCCTTTTTTTTGGACTTCCAGCGAGGAGAGGGACTAATTTGGCGTTCTGTACCCAGGTGGAGAACCATAGCACGTCGGCCTTCTTAAAGGGACATCCTCCTAGGCACTTAGTCAAATTCACGCCTTTTTTTTGGACTTCCAGCGAGGAGAGGGACTAATTTGGCGTTCTGTACCCAGGTGGAGAACCATAGCACGTCGGCCTTCTTAAAGGGACATCCTCCTAGGCACTTAGTCAAATTCACGCCTTTTTTTTGGACTTCCAGCGAGGAGAGGGACTAATTTGGCGTTCCGTACCCAGGTGGAGAACCATAGCAGGTCGGCCTTCTTAAAGGGAAATGCTCCTAGACACTTAGTCAAATTCACGCCTTTTTTTTGGACTTCCAGCGAGGAGAGGGACAATTTTGCGTTCCTGACCCAGGTGGAGGACCATAGCACGTCGGCCTTCTTAAAGGGACATCCTCCTAGGCACTTAGTCAAATTTACACCTTTTTTTTTGGACTTCCAGCGAGGAGAGGGACTAATTTTGCTTTCCGTACCCGGGTGGAGAACCATAGCAGGTCAGCCTTCTTTAAGGGACATCCTCCTAGGCACTTAGTCAAATTCACGCCTTTTTTTTGGACTTCCAGCGAGGAGAGGGACTAATTTGGCGTTCCAGACCCAGGTGGAGAACCATAGCAGGTCGGCCTTCTTAAAGGGACATGCCCCTAGACACTTAGTCAAATTTACGCCTGAAAATAGGGCCCCAAAAGAACTGGAAATAATGTCTTTAATTCAGGGTGCATTTGCAGCGAGTGTCCACCAGAGGGCTCCAATTCCCCAGCTATAGTCCTGGTACTCTAAAATGATGGCACTTAGTCAAATTTCCGCCTTTTTTTGATGACTTCCAACTAGGAGAGGGACTAATTTTGAGTTCCGGACCCGGGTGGAGAACCATAGCACGTCGGCCTTCTTAAAGGGACATCCTCCTAGGCACTTAGTCAAATTTCCGCCTTTTTTTGACTACTTCCAGCGAGGAGAGGGACTAATTTGGCGTTCCTGACCCAGGTGGAGGACCATAGCACGTCGGCCTTCTTAAAGGGACATCCTCCTAGGCACTTAGTCAAATTTACACCTTTTTTTTGGACTTCCAGCTAGGAGAGGGACTAATTTTGCTTTCCGTACCCGGGTGGAGAACCATAGCAGGTCAGCCTTCTTAAAGGGACATCCTCCTAGGCACTTAGTCAAATTTACGCCTTTTTTTTGGACTTCCAGCGAGGAGAGGGACAATTTTGCTTTCCTGACCCAGGTGGAGAACCATAGCACGTCGGCCTTCTTAAAGGGACATCCTCCTAGGCACTTAGTCAAATTTACGCCTTTTTTTTGGACTTCCAGCGAGGAGAGGGACTAATTTTGCTTTCCGTACCCGGGTGGAGAACCATAGCAGGTCAGCCTTCTTAAAGGGACATCCTCCTAGGCACTTAGTCAAATTCACGCCTTTTTTTTGGACTTCCAGCGAGGAGAGGGACTAATTTGGCGTTCCTGACCCAGGTGGAGAACCATAGCACGTCGGCCTTCTTAAAGGGAAATGCTCCTAGACACTTAGTCAAATTCACGCCTTTTTTTTTGGACTTCCAGCTAGGAGAGGGACTAATTTGGCGTTCCGTACCCAGGTAGAGAACCAAGGCACGTCGGCCTTCTTAAGGGGACATCCTCCTAGACACTTAGTCAAATTTACACCTTTTTTTTTTGGACTTCCAGCGAGGAGAGGGACTAATTATAGGGCCCCAAAAGAGTCGGCCTTCTTAAAGGGACATCCTCCTAGGCACTTAGTCAAATTTACACCTTTTTTTTGGACTTCCAGCGAGGAGAGGGACAATTTGGCGTTCCTGACCCAGGTGGAGAACCATAGCAGGTCGGCCTTCTTAAAGGGAAATGCTCCTAGACACTTAGTCAAATTTACACCTTTTTTTTTTGGACTTCCAGCGAGGAGAGGGACTAATTTTGCTTTCCTGACCCAGGTGGAGAACCATAGCACGTCGGCCTTCTTAAAGGGACATCCTCCTAGGCACTTAGTCAAATTCACGCCTTTTTTTTGGACTTCCAGCTAGGAGAGGGACTAATTTGGTGTTCCGTACCCAGGTAGAGAACCAAGGCACGTCGGCCTTCTTAAAGGGAAATGCTCCTAGACACTTAGTCAAATTCACGCCTTTTTTTTGGACTTCCAGCTAGGAGAGGGACTAATTTGGTGTTCCGTACCCAGGTAGAGAACCAAGGCACGTCGGCCTTCTTAAGGGGACATCCTCCTAGACACTTAGTCAAATTCACGCCTTTTTTTTTGGACTTCCAGCTAGGAGAGGGACAATTTTGCTTTTCTGACCCAGGTGGAGAACCATAGCACGTCGGCCTTCTTAAAGGGAAATGCTCCTAGGCACTTAGTCAAATTCACGCCTTTTTTTTGGACTTCCAGCGAGGAGAGGGACTAATTTTGCTTTCCGCACCCGGGTGGAGAACCATAGCAGGTCAGCCTTCTTAAAGGGACATCCTCCTAGGCACTTAGTCAAATTCACGCCTTTTTTTTGGACTTCCAGCGAGGAGAGGGACTAATTTTGCTTTCCGCACCCGGGTGGAGAACCATAGCAGGTCAGCCTTCTTAAAGGGACATCCTCCTAGGCACTTAGTCAAATTTACGCCTTTTTTTTTGGACTTCCAGCGAGGAGAGGGACAATTTTGCTTTCCTGACCCAGGTGGAGAACCATAGCACGTCGGCCTTCTTAAAGGGAAATGCTCCTAGGCACTTAGTCAAATTCACGCCTTTTTTTTTTGGACTTCCAGCGAGGAGAGGGACTAATTTTGCTTTCCGTACCCGGGTGGAGAACCATAGCAGGTCGGCCTTCTTAAAGGGAAATGCTCCTAGACACTTAGTCAAATTTACCAAACTTTTCTATAGAGGCCTGGTACTCTAAAACGATGACACATAGACAAAAAACCAAACTTTTCTATAGAGGCCTGGTACTCTAAAATGATGACACATAGACAAAAAACCAAACTTTTCTATAGAGGCCTGGTACTCTAAAATAATGACACTTAGTCAAATTTCCGCCTTTTTTTGACTACTTCCAGCTAGGAGAGGGACTAATTTGGCGTTCCGTACCCAGGTGGAGAACCATAGCACGTCGGCCTTCTTAAAGGGAAATGCTCCTAGACACTTAGTCAAATTCACGCCTTTTTTTTTGACTTCCAGCTAGGAGAGGGACTAATTTGGCGTTCCGTACCCAGGTGGAGAACCATAGCACGTCGGCCTTCTTAAAGGGAAATGCTCCTAGACACTTAGTCAAATTCACGCCTTTTTTTTGGACTTCCAGCTAGGAGAGGGACTAATTTGGCGTTCCGTACCCAGGTGGAGAACCATAGCACGTCGGCCTTCTTAAAGGGAAATGCTCCTAGACACTTAGTCAAATTCACGCCTTTTTTTTGGACTTCCAGCTAGGAGAGGGACTAATTTTGCTTTCCGCACCCGGGTGGAGAACCATAGCAGGTCAGCCTTCTTAAAGGGACATCCTCCTAGGCACTTAGTCAAATTTACGCCTTTTTTTTTGGACTTCCAGCGAGGAGAGGGACAATTTTGCTTTCCTGACCCAGGTGGAGAACCATAGCACGTCGGCCTTCTTAAAGGGAAATGCTCCTAGGCACTTAGTCAAATTCACGCCTTTTTTTTGGACTTCCAGCGAGGAGAGGGACAATTTTGCTTTCCTGACCCAGGTGGAGAACCATAGCACGTCGGCCTTCTTAAAGGGAAATGCTCCTAGGCACTTAGTCAAATTCACGCCTTTTTTTTGGACTTCCAGCGAGGAGAGGGACAATTTTGCTTTCCTGACCCAGGTGGAGAACCATAGCACGTCGGCCTTCTTAAAGGGAAATGCTCCTAGGCACTTAGTCAAATTCACGCCTTTTTTTTGGACTTCCAGCGAGGAGAGGGACAATTTTGCTTTCCTGACCCAGGTGGAGAACCATAGCACGTCGGCCTTCTTAAAGGGAAATGCTCCTAGGCACTTAGTCAAATTCACGCCTTTTTTTTGGACTTCCAGCGAGGAGAGGGACTAATTTGGCGTTCCAGACCCAGGTGGAGAACCATAGCAGGTCGGCCTTCTTAAAGGGACATGCCCCTAGACACTTAGTCAAATTCACGCCTGAAAATAGGGCCCCAAAAGAACTGGAAATAATGTCTTTAATTCAGGGTGCATTTGCAGCGAGTGTCCACCAGAGGGCTCCAATTCCCCCACTATAGTCCTGGTACTCTAAAATGATGGCACTTAGTCAAATTTCCGCCTTTTTTTGATGACTTCCAACTAGGAGAGGGACTAATTTTGAGTTCCGGACCCGGGTGGAGAACCATAGCACGTCGGCCTTCTTAAAGGGACATCCTCCTAGGCACTTAGTCAAATTTCCGCCTTTTTTTTGGACTTCCAGCGAGGAGAGGGACTAATTTGGCGTTCCAGACCCAGGTGGAGAACC
>NW_027316622.1:15000-25000 GCF_033978685.3 Nerophis lumbriciformis | reverse complement strand
CGGAGCGGGTCCGATGTAGGACAACTAGGGCAGACGGGTCGTCTCGATCTCGCTTCAAATCGGGCTTGCCGGGCGGCAATAGAGGCAGACCTGCAGGGCCGGAGGAATCCCCCACCTGGGTAACCGGCTGACGCCGGCCGGTGAGGGCCGCTCCGTGGCAAGTCGTGTTTACCAGAGGGTTAGAGGGGAAAGGGGAAGTGGGCCGGGGCTTTTCCCAGGTCCGAGCCCCTGTCGCTCAAGTCCTGGGAAGCCCCGAGTACCTGGACGGAGGTCCAGGATTTCATTCATACGGGAAAAGTTGAAAATGTGTCCGAGACAGCGCCCCCTAGGCGGACGCGCGCTCCGGACCGAGCCCCTGTCGCTCGAGCCCTGGAAGCACCAAGTACCTGGGTGGAATCAGTTCCAGGATTTCATTCATGCGGGAAAAGTTGAAAATGTGTCCGAGACAGCGCCCCCTAGGCGGACACACGCTCCGGACAGAGCCCCTGTCGCTCAAGCCCTGGAAGTCCTAAATACCTGGGTGGAATCAGTTCCAGGATTTCATTCATGCGGGAAAAGTTGAAAATGTGTCCGGGACAGCGCCCCCTAGGCGGACACACGCTCCGGACAGAGCCCCTGTCGCTCAAGCCCTGGAAGTCCTAAGTACCTGGGTGGAATCAGTTCCAGGATTTCATCCATGCGGGAAAAGTTGAAAATGTGTCCGAGACAGCGCCCCCTAGGCGGACACACGCTCCGGACAGAGCCCCTGTCGCTCAAGCCCTGGAAGTCCTAAGTACCTGGGTGGAATCAGTTCCAGGATTTCATCCATGCGGGAAAAGTTGAAAATGTGTCCGAGACAGCGCCCCCTAGGCGGACACACGCTCCGGACAGAGCCCCTGTCGCTCAAGCCCTGGAAGCCCTAAGTACCTGGGTGGAATCAGTTCCAGGATTTCATTCATGCGGGAAAAGTTGAAAATGTGTCCGGGACAGCGCCCCCTAGGCGGACACACGCTCCGGACAGAGCCCCTGTCGCTCAAGCCCTGGAAGCCCTAAGTACCTGGGTGGAATCAGTTCCAGGATTTCATTCATGCGGGAAAAGTTGAAAATGTGTCCGAGATAGCGCCCCCTAGGCGGACACACGCTCCGGACAGAGCCCCTGTCGCTCAAGCCCTGGAAGCCCTAAGTACCTGGGTGGAATCAGTTCCAGGATTTCATTCATGCGGGAAAAGTTGAAAATGTGTCCGAGATAGCGCCCCCTAGGCGGACACACGCTCCGGACAGAGCCCCTGTCGCTCAAGCCCTGGAAGCCCTAAGTACCTGGGTGGAATCAGTTCCAGGATTTCATTCATGCGGGAAAAGTTGAAAATGTGTCCGAGATAGCGCCCCTTAGGCGGACACAGGTGTCTGCATGAGCCCCTGTCGCTCAGAAGCTGGAAGAGCAGTTTGAAAAAGGACCGGGGTAAAGAGGGGGGAAGCACCATATATGTGTCCGGGAAGGCGCCCCTCGGGCGGACACAGGTGTCTGCATGAGCCCCTGTCGCTCAGATGCTGGAAGATCAGTTTGAAAAAGGACCGGGGTAAAGAGGGGGGAAGCACCATATATGTGTCCGGGAAGGCGCCCCTCGGGCGGACACAGGTGTCTGCATGAGCCCCTGTCGCTCAGATGCTGGAAGATCAGTTTGAAAAAGGACCGGGGTAAAGAGGGGGGAAGCACCATATATGTGTCCGGGAAGGCGCCCCTCGGGCGGACACAGGTGTCTGCATGAGCCCCTGTCGCTCAGATGCTGGAAGATCAGTTTGAAAAAGGACCGGGGTAAAGAGGGGGGAAGCACCATATATGTGTCCGGGAAGGCGCCCCTCGGGCGGACACAGGTGTCTGCATGAGCCCCTGTCGCTCAGATGCTGGAAGATCAGTTTGAAAAAAGAACCAGAGGATAGAGGGGAAAAACACCATATTTGTGTCCGAAAATAGCTCACTTTGACTCGGACGCGTTCCCTGTGATTTCAGCCTGTCAGACATGGTGCACATAGTAACGAGATGGAGGTGTTTTGGTCGACCAGGTAAAAAACGAAAAATCGAGAGAAGGTAAAAAGTAGGTGAAAAATTAAGCCTCTCTCGTTAAGGTACTTAGAAAAAATCCCAAAAAAAAAATGAACTCCCATTGAAATGAATGGGGAAAAATTTTTTTCTCGTTTTTTTTCTAAGTACAACAACGAGAGAAGGTAAAAAATGGTTTTTTTTAGCCTCTCTCGTTAAGGTACTTAGAAAAAAACCCAGATTTTTTATTTTCTCGTTTTTTTTCTAAGTACAACAACGAGAGAAGGTAAAAACAGGTGCTTTTTAGCCTCTCTCGTTAAGGTACTTGGAAAAAATCCGAGACATGTTTGGTCTTCCCCACTGACAGTGCGCCTTTGCTGGGTAAGTTGTGGACGTGCCAGGCACCCCCGGGACACCGGTGGAACGCGGCCGGACTCGTGGTACTCCAACCCGGGCATAATTTTGGATATTTTCCGGTCCTTTTTTTCCCCACTTTCCCAACTTTTCTTCTGAATCACAGTGCGCCTTTGCTGGGTAAGTTGTGGACATGGCAGGCACCCCCGGGACACCGGTGGAACGCGGCCGGACTCGTGGTACTCCAACCCGGGCATAATTTTGGATATTTCCCGGTCCTTTTTTTCCCCACTTTCCCAACTTTTCTTCTGAATCACAGTGCGCCTTTGCTGGGTAAGTTGTGGACATGGCAGGCACCCCCGGGACACCGGTGGAACGCGGCCGGACTCGTGGTACTCCAACCCGGGCATAATTTTGGATATTTCCCGGTCCTTTTTTTCCACACTTTCCCAACTTTTCTTCTGAATCACAGTGCGCCTTTGCTGGGTAAGTGGTGGACATGCCAGGCACCCCCGGGACACCGGTGGAACGCGGCCGGACTCGTGGTACTCCAACCCGGGCATAATTTTGGATCAAATTCGGGACTTTTGCCCACTTTCCCAACTTTTCTTCCCAATCACAGTGCGCCTTTGCTGGGTAAGTGGTGGACATGCCAGGCACCCCCGGGACACCGGTGGAACGCGGCCGGACTCGTGGTACTCCAACCCGGGCATAATTTTGGATCAAATTCGGGACTTTTGCCCACTTTCCCAACTTTTCTTCCCAATCACAGTGCGCCTTTGCTGGGTGCGTTGTGGACATTGTAGGCACCCCGAGACACTGGTGGAACGCGGCGGGACTTGTGGGACTCGAACCTGGGTGTGATTTTGGACCAAATTCGGGACTTTTGCCCACTTTCCCAACTTTTCTTCCCAATCACAGTGCGCCTTTGCTGGGTGCGTTGTGGACATTGTAGGCGCCCCGGAACCCTGGTGGAACGCGGCGGGACTTGTGGGACTCGAACCTGGGTGTGATTTTGGACCAAATTCGGGACTTTTGCCCACTTTCCCAACTTTTCTTCCCAATCACAGTGCGCCTTTGCTGGGTGCGTTGTGGACATTGTAGGCGCCCCGGAACCCTGGTGGAACGCGGCGGGACTTGTGGGACTCGAACCTGGGTGTGATTTTGGACCAAATTCGGGACTTTTGCCCACTTTCCCAACTTTTCTTCCCAATCACAGTGCGCCTTTGCTGGGTGCGTTGTGGACATTGTAGGCACCCCGAGACACTGGTGGAACGCGGCGGGACTTGTGGGACTCGAACCTGGGTGTGATTTTGGACCAAATTCGGGACTTTTGCCCACTTTCCCAACTTTTCTTCCCAATCACAGTGCGCCTTTGCTGGGTGCGTTGTGGACATTGTAGGCACCCCGGAACCCTGGTGGAACGCGGCGGGACTTGTGGGACTCGAACCTGGGTGTGATTTTGGACCAAATTCGGGACTTTTGCCCACTTTCCCAACTTTTCTTCCCAATCACAGTGCGCCTTTGCTGGGTGCGTTGTGGACATTGTAGGCACCCCGAGACACTGGTGGAACGCGGCGGGACTTGCGGGACTCGAACCTGGGTGTGATTTTGGACCAAACGAACCTGGGTGTGATTTTGGACCAAATTCGGGACTTTTGCCCACTTTCCCAACTTTTCTTCCCAATCACAGTGCGCCTTTGCTGGGTGCGTCGTGGACATGTCAGGCACCCCGGAACCCTGGTGGAACGCGGCGGGACTTGTGGGACTCGAACCTGGGTGTGATTTTGGACCAAATTCGGGACTTTTGCCCACTTTCCCAACTTTTCTTCCCAATCACAGTGCGCCTTTGCTGGGTGCGTCGTGGACATGTCAGGCACCCCGGAACCCTGGTGGAACGCGGCGGGACTTGTGGGACTCGAACCTGGGTGTGATTTTGGACCAAATTCGGGACTTTTGCCCACTTTCCCAACTTTTCTTCCCAATCACAGTGCGCCTTTGCTGGGTGCGTCGTGGACATTGTAGGCACCCCGGAACCCTGGTGGAACGCGGCGGGACTTGTGGGACTCGAACCTGGGTGTGATTTTGGACCAAATTCGGGACTTTTGCCCACTTTCCCAACTTTTCTTCCCAATCACAGTGCGCCTTTGCTGGGTAAGTTGTGGACATTGTAGGCACCCCGGAACCCTGGTGGAACGCGGCGGGACTTGCGGGACTCGAACCTGGGTGTGATTTTGGACCAAATTCGGGACTTTTGCCCACTTTCCCAACTTTTCTTCCCAATCACAGTGCGCCTTTGCTGGGTAAGTTGTGGACATTGTAGGCACCCCGGAACCCTGGTGGAACGCGGCGGGACTTGCGGGACTCGAACCTGGGTGTGATTTTGGACCAAATTCGGGACTTTTGCCCACTTTCCCAACTTTTCTTCCCAATCACAGTGCGCCTTTGCTGGGTGCGTCGTGGACATTGTAGGCACCCCGGAACCCTGGTGGAACGCGGCGGGACTTGTGGGACTCGAACCTGGGTGTGATTTTGGACCAAATTCGGGACTTTTGCCCACTTTCCCAACTTTTCTTCCCAATCACAGTGCACCTTTGCTGGGTAAGTTGTGGACATGCCAGGCACCCCCGGAACCCTGGTGGAACGCGGCGGGACTTGTGGGACTCGAACCTGGGTGTGATTTTGGACCAAATTCGGGACTTTTGCCCACTTTCCCAACTTTTCTTCCCAATCACAGTGCGCCTTTGCTGGGTGCGTTGTGGACATTGTAGGCACCCCGAGACACTGGTGGAACGCGGCGGGACTTGTGGGACTCGAACCTGGGTGTGATGCCTTTGCTGGGTGCGTTGTGGACATTGTAGGCACCCCGGAACCCTGGTGGAACGCGGCGGGACTTGTGGGACTCGAACCTGGGTGTGATTTTGGATCATTTCGTGGACTTTTGCTATGCATGCCTTCTCCCCGCTAGTTTGATGTGTGCTGCTGCAAAAGTTCCAAGAGGGCGTTTTTGCCCCCCTCCAAACTCCCTCTCTTTGTTTATAGTGCATATTTTCTGCTGGATCTACTCTCTATTTACTCCAAGGAAAAAAACTAGCCGGTCGCGGCAAATTTTTACAATCGGTCGCCAAACTACGGCACGAGGGCCGAACGCGGTACGCCGGCGTCCAAGATACGGCCCGGGGATTTTTTTGATTTTTTGGGCTTTTTTTGATTTTTTTGGACATGTTGGGCATCCCAGGACTCGGGTGCGACTGCAGGACGTGTGGGGCTCTAACCTGGGTGTGGTTTTTGGTCATTTTTCCGGACTTTTGCCCACTTTCCCAACTTTTCTTCCCAATCACAGTGCGCCTTTGCTGGGTGCGTTGTGGACATTGTAGGCACCCCGGAACCCTGGTGGAACGCGGCGGGACTTGTGGGACTCGAACCTGGGTGTGATTTTGGACCAAATTCGGGACTTTTGCCCACTTTCCCAACTTTTCTTCCCAATCACAGTGCACCTTTGCTGGGTAAGTTGTGGACATTGTAGGCACCCCGAGACACTGGTGGAACGCGGCGGGACTTGTGGGACTCGAACCTGGGTATAATTTTGGATCAAATTCGGGACTTTTGCCCACTTTTCCAACTTTTCTTCCCCACTCACAGTGCACCTTTGCTGGGTGCGTTTTGGGCATGTGGGGGGCACCTCGGACTCGGGTGGGACGCGGCGGGACTTGTGGCACTCGTACCTGTGTGTGATTTTTGATCATTTTGTGGACTTTTCCCCAGACACTCTCCACTTGTCTACCCCACTTCCCCTGTGACTTTGCTGGGGGGGCGTTTCCCCGCTGTCCTTTGTAGTGTAAGGGTTACTTTTCTTTTTTTTCTGTCTGAAAATAGGGCCCCAAAAGGCCTCACACTCCCCGGGAAGACCTGATGGACGCCTCGGCGTCACTGAAACAGGCCAATCTGTCTGAAAATATGGCCCACGAAAGGCCTCACATTCCCCGGGAAGACCTGATGGACGCCCCGGCGTCACCGAAATACGGCAAACTGTCTGAAAATAGGGGCTCCAAGGGTTCCCCACTCTTTCTGGCCCACAAAAGGCCTCTCATTCCCCGGGAACACCTGTAGGACTCCCCGGCGTCAAGGAAATACGCCAAACCGTCTGAAAATAGAGGCCCAAAAGAACTGGAAATAATGTGTTTAATTTGGGGGGTGATGTCTATAATTATGGGGGTGCATTGGAGGCGGGAGTCCACTGGAGGGCTCCACACCGTCTGAATATAGGGCCCCAAAAGGCCTGGAATTAATGTATTTAATTTGGGGGGTGCATTTGCAGCGGGAGTCCACCGGAGGGCTCCATTTCCCCACTCTTTTGTTGACATATGGCCACAAAAGGCCTCTCATTCCCCGGGAAGACCTGATGGACGCCCCGGCGTCACCGAAATAAGCCAAACTGTCTGAAAATAGGGGCTCCAAGGGTCCCCCACTCTTTCTGGCCCACAAAAGGCCTCTCATTCCCCGGGAACACCAAAAGAACTGGAAATAATGTGTTTAATTCAGGGTGCATTTGCAGCGAGTGTCCACCAGAGGGCTCCAATTCCCCAGCTATAGTCCTGGTACTCTAAAATGATGGCACTTAGTCAAATTTCCGCCTTTTTTTGATGACTTCCAACTAGGAGAGGGACTAATTTTGAGTTCCGGACCCGGGTGGAGAACCATAGCAGGTCGGCCTTCTTAAAGGGAAATGCTCCTAGGCACTTAGTCAAATTTCCGCCTTTTTTTTGGACTTCCAGCGAGGAGAGGGACTAATTTTGCTTTCCGCACCCGGGTGGAGAACCATAGCAGGTCAGCCTTCTTAAAGGGACATCCTCCTAGGCACTTAGTCAAATTTCCGCCTTTTTTTTGGACTTCCAGCGAGGAGAGGGACTAATTTTGCTTTCCGCACCCGGGTGGAGAACCATAGCAGGTCAGCCTTCTTAAAGGGACATCCTCCTAGGCACTTAGTCAAATTTCCGCCTTTTTTTTGGACTTCCAGCGAGGAGAGGGACTAATTTTGCTTTCCGTACCCGGGTGGAGAACCATAGCACGTCGGCCTTCTTAAAGGGAAATGCTCCTAGGCACTTAGTCAAATTCACGCCTTTTTTTTGGACTTCCAGCGAGGAGAGGGACAATTTTGCTTTCCTGACCCAGGTGGAGAACCATAGCACGTCGGCCTTCTTAAAGGGACATCCTCCTAGGCACTTAGTCAAATTCACGCCTTTTTTTTGGACTTCCAGCGAGGAGAGGGACAATTTTGCTTTCCTGACCCAGGTGGAGAACCATAGCACGTCGGCCTTCTTAAAGGGACATCCTCCTAGGCACTTAGTCAAATTCACGCCTTTTTTTTTGGACTTCCAGCGAGGAGAGGGACAATTTTGCTTTCCTGACCCAGGTGGAGAACCATAGCACGTCGGCCTTCTTAAAGGGAAATGCTCCTAGGCACTTAGTCAAATTCACGCCTTTTTTTTGGACTTCCAGCGAGGAGAGGGACTAATTTGGCGTTCCAGACCCAGGTGGAGAACCATAGCAGGTCGGCCTTCTTAAAGGGACATGCCCCTAGACACTTAGTCAAATTTACGCCTTTTTTTTGGACTTCCAGCGAGGAGAGGGACAATTTTGCTTTCCTGACCCAGGTGGAGAACCATAGCAGGTCGGCCTTCTTAAAGGGAAATGCTACTAGACACTTAGTCAAATTCACGCCTTTTTTTTGGACTTCCAGCGAGGAGAGGGACAATTTTGCGTTCCTGACCCAGGTGGAGGACCATAGCACGTCGGCCTTCTTAAAGGGACATCCTCCTAGGCACTTAGTCAAATTTACACCTTTTTTTTTGGACTTCCAGCGAGGAGAGGGACTAATTTTGCTTTCCGTACCCGGGTGGAGAACCATAGCAGGTCAGCCTTCTTAAAGGGACATCCTCCTAGGCACTTAGTCAAACTTACGCCTTTTTTTTGGACTTCCAGCGAGGAGAGGGACTAATTTTGCTTTCCGTACCCGGGTGGAGAACCATAGCAGGTCAGCCTTCTTAAAGGGACATCCTCCTAGGCACTTAGTCAAATTTCCGCCTTTTTTTTGGACTTCCAGCGAGGAGAGGGACTAATTTGGCGTTCCAGACCCAGGTGGAGAACCATAGCACGTCGGCCTTCTTAAAGGGACATCCTCCTAGGCACTTAGTCAAATTTACGACATTTTTTTTTGGACTTCCAGCGAGGAGAGGGACTAATTTTGCTTTCCGGACCCAGGTGGAGAACCATAGCAGGTCGGCCTTCTTAAAGGGACATCCTCCTAGGCACTTAGTCAAATTCACGCCTTTTTTTTGGACTTCCAGCGAGGAGAGGGACTAATTTGGCGTTCCGTACCCAGGTAGAGAACCAAGGCACGTCGGCCTTCTTAAGGGGACATCCTCCTAGACACTTAGTCAAATTCACGCCTTTTTTTTGGACTTCCAGCTAGGAGAGGGACTAATTTGGCGTTCCAGACCCAGGTGGAGAACCATAGCAGGTCGGCCTTCTTAAAGGGAAATGCTCCTAGACACTTAGTCAAATTTACCAAACTTTTCTATAGAGGCCTGGTACTCTAAAATGATGACACATAGACAAAAAACCAAACTTTTCTATAGAGGCCTGGTACTCTAAAATGATGACACATAGACAAAAAACCAAACTTTTCTATAGAGGCCTGGTACTCTAAAATAATGACACTTAGTCAAATTTCCGCCTTTTTTTGACTACTTCCAGCTAGGAGAGGGACTAATTTGGCGTTCCGTACCCAGGTGGAGAACCATAGCACGTCGGCCTTCTTAAAGGGAAATGCTCCTAGACACTTAGTCAAATTCACGCCTTTTTTTTTGACTTCCAGCTAGGAGAGGGACTAATTTGGCGTTCCGTACCCAGGTGGAGAACCATAGCACGTCGGCCTTCTTAAAGGGAAATGCTCCTAGACACTTAGTCAAATTCACGCCTTTTTTTTGGACTTCCAGCTAGGAGAGGGACTAATTTGGCGTTCCGTACCCAGGTGGAGAACCATAGCACGTCGGCCTTCTTAAAGGGAAATGCTCCTAGACACTTAGTCAAATTCACGCCTTTTTTTTGGACTTCCAGCTAGGAGAGGGACTAATTTTGCTTTCCGCACCCGGGTGGAGAACCATAGCAGGTCAGCCTTCTTAAAGGGACATCCTCCTAGGCACTTAGTCAAATTTACGCCTTTTTTTTTGGACTTCCAGCGAGGAGAGGGACAATTTTGCTTTCCTGACCCAGGTGGAGAACCATAGCACGTCGGCCTTCTTAAAGGGAAATGCTCCTAGGCACTTAGTCAAATTCACGCCTTTTTTTTGGACTTCCAGCGAGGAGAGGGACAATTTTGCTTTCCTGACCCAGGTGGAGAACCATAGCACGTCGGCCTTCTTAAAGGGAAATGCTCCTAGGCACTTAGTCAAATTCACGCCTTTTTTTTGGACTTCCAGCGAGGAGAGGGACAATTTTGCTTTCCTGACCCAGGTGGAGAACCATAGCACGTCGGCCTTCTTAAAGGGAAATGCTCCTAGGCACTTAGTCAAATTCACGCCTTTTTTTTGGACTTCCAGCGAGGAGAGGGACAATTTTGCTTTCCTG
>NW_027316622.1:0-2500 GCF_033978685.3 Nerophis lumbriciformis | reverse complement strand
AAAAATGGTTTTTTTAGCCTCTCTCGTTAAGGTACTTAGAAAAAAACCCAGATTTTTTTTTTTCTCGTTTTTTTTCTAAGTACAACAACGAGAGAAGGTAAAAACAGGTGCTTTTTAGCCTCTCTCGTTAAGGTACTTGGAAAAAATCCGAGACATGTTTGGTCTTCCCCACTGACAGTGCGCCTTTGCTGGGTAAGTTGTGGACGTGCCAGGCACCCCCGGGACACCGATGGAACGCGGCCGGACTCGTGGTACTCCAACCCGGGCATAATTTTGGATATTTCCCGGTCCTTTTTTTCCCCACTTTCCCAACTTTTCTTCCGAATCACAGTGCGCCTTTGCTGGGTAAGTTGTGGACATGGCAGGCACCCCCGGGACACCGGTGGAACGCGGCCGGACTCGTGGTACTCCAACCCGGGCATAATATTGGATCAAATTCGGGACTTTTGCCCACTTTCCCAACTTTTCTTCCCAATCACAGTGCGCCTTTGCTGGGTGCGTTGTGGACATTGTAGGCACCCCGGAACCCTGGTGGAACGCGGCGGGACTTGTGGGACTCGAACCTGGGTGTGATTTTGGACCAAATTCGGGACTTTTGCCCACTTTCCCAACTTTTCTTCCCAATCACAGTGCGCCTTTGCTGGGTAAGTTGTGGACATTGTAGGCACCCCGAGACACTGGTGGAACGCGGCGGGACTTGTGGGACTCGAACCTGGGTGTGATTTTGGACCAAATTCGGGACTTTTGCCCACTTTCCCAACTTTTCTTCCCAATCACAGTGCGCCTTTGCTGGGTGCGTTGTGGACATTGTAGGCACCCCGGAACCCTGGTGGAACGCGGCGGGACTTGTGGGACTCGAACCTGGGTGTGATTTTGGACCAAATTCGGGACTTTTGCCCACTTTCCCAACTTTTCTTCCCAATCACAGTGCACCTTTGCTGGGTAAGTTGTGGACATTGTAGGCACCCCGGAACCCTGGTGGAACGCGGCGGGACTTGTGGGACTCGAACCTGGGTGTGATTTTGGACCAAATTCGGGACTTTTGCCCACTTTCCCAACTTTTCTTCCCAATCACAGTGCGCCTTTGCTGGGTGCGTTGTGGACATTGTAGGCACCCCGGAACCCTGGTGGAACGCGGCGGTACTTGTGGGACTCGAACCTGGGTGTGATTTTGGACCAAATTCGGGACTTTTGCCCACTTTCCCAACTTTTCTTCCCAATCACAGTGCGCCTTTGCTGGGTGAGTTGTGGACATTGTAGGCACCCCGGAACCCTGGTGGAACGCGGCGGGACTTGTGGGACTCGAACCTGGGTGTGATTTTGGACCAAATTCGGGACTTTTGCCCACTTTCCCAACTTTTCTTCCCAATCACAGTGCACCTTTGCTGGGTAAGTTGTGGACATTGTAGGCACCCCGGAACCCTGGTGGAACGCGGCGGGACTTGTGGGACTCGAACCTGGGTGTGATTTTGGACCAAATTCGGGACTTTTGCCCACTTTCCCAACTTTTCTTCCCAATCACAGTGCACCTTTGCTGGGTAAGTTGTGGACATTGTAGGCACCCCGGAACCCTGGTGGAACGCGGCGGGACTTGTGGGACTCGAACCTGGGTGTGATTTTGGACCAAATTCGGGACTTTTGCCCACTTTCCCAACTTTTCTTCCCAATCACAGTGCGCCTTTGCTGGGTGCGTTGTGGACATTGTAGGCACCCCGAGACCCTGGTGGAACGCGGCGGGACTTGTGGGACTCGAACCTGGGTGTGATTTTGGACCAAATTCGGGACTTTTGCCCACTTTCCCAACTTTTCTTCCCAATCACAGTGCGCCTTTGCTGGGTGCGTCGTGGACATTGTAGGCGCCCCGGAACCCTGGTGGAACGCGGCGGGACTTGTGGGACTCGAACCTGGGTGTGATTTTGGACCAAATTCGGGACTTTTGCCCACTTTCCCAACTTTTCTTCCCAATCACAGTGCGCCTTTGCTGGGTAAGTTGTGGACATTGTAGGCACCCCGAGACACTGGTGGAACGCGGCGGGACTTGTGGGACTCTAACCTGGGTGTGATTTTGGACCAAATTCGGGACTTTTGCCCACTTTCCCAACTTTTCTTGCCCACTCACAGTGCGCCTTTGCTGGGTGCGTTGTGGACATGTCAGGCACACTGGTGGAACGCGGCGGGACTTGTGGGACTCGAACCTGGGTGTGATTTTTGATCATTTCGTGGACTTTTGCTATGCATGCCTTCTCCCCGCTAGTTTGATGTGTGCTGCTGCAAAAGTTCCAAGAGGGCGTTTTTGCCCCCCTCCAAACTCCCTCTCTTTGTTTATAGTGCATATTTTCTGCTGGATCTACTCTCTATTTACTCCAAGGAAAAAAACTAGCCGGTCGCGGCAAATTTTTACAATCGGTCGCCAAACTACGGCACGAGGGCCGAACGCGGTACGCCGGCGTCCAAGATACGGCCCGGGGATTTTTTTGATTTTTTGGGCTTTTTTTGATTT
>NW_027316619.1:140000-145716 GCF_033978685.3 Nerophis lumbriciformis | reverse complement strand
CGAACCTGGGTGTGATTTTGGACCAAATTCGGGACTTTTGCCCACTTTCCCAACTTTTCTTCCCAATCACAGTGCGCCTTTGCTGGGTGCGTTGTGGACATTGTAGGCACCCCGGAACCCTGGTGGAACGCGGCGGGACTTGTGGGACTCGAACCTGGGTGTGATTTTGGACCAAATTCGGGACTTTTGCCCACTTTCCCAACTTTTCTTCCCAATCACAGTGCGCCTTTGCTGGGTGCGTCGTGGACATGTCAGGCACCCCGGAACCCTGGTGGAACGCGGCGGGACTTGTGGGACTCGAACCTGGGTGTGATTTTGGACCAAATTCGGGACTTTTGCCCACTTTCCCAACTTTTCTTCCCAATCACAGTGCGCCTTTGCTGGGTGCGTCGTGGACATTGTAGGCACCCCGGAACCCTGGTGGAACGCGGCGGGACTTGTGGGACTCGAACCTGGGTGTGATTTTGGACCAAATTCGGGACTTTTGCCCACTTTCCCAACTTTTCTTCCCAATCACAGTGCGCCTTTGCTGGGTGCGTTGTGGACATTGTAGGCACCCCGGAACCCTGGTGGAACGCGGCGGGACTTGTGGGACTCGAACCTGGGTGTGATTTTGGACCAAATTCGGGACTTTTGCCCACTTTCCCAACTTTTCTTCCCAATCACAGTGCGCCTTTGCTGGGTGCGTTGTGGACATTGTAGGCACCCCGAGACCCTGGTGGAACGCGGCGGGACTTGTGGGACTCGAACCTGGGTGTGATTTTGGACCAAATTCGGGACTTTTGCCCACTTTCCCAACTTTTCTTCCCAATCACAGTGCGCCTTTGCTGGGTGCGTTGTGGACATTGTAGGCACCCCGAGACCCTGGTGGAACGCGGCGGGACTTGTGGGACTCGAACCTGGGTGTGATTTTGGACCAAAACATGCCAGGCACCCCCGGGACACCGGTGGAACGCGGCGGGACTTGTGGGACTCGAACCTGGGTGTGATTTTGGATCATTTCGTGGCCTTTTGCTATGCATGCCTTCTCCCCGCTAGTTTGATGTGTGCTGCTGCAAAAGTTCCAAGAGGGCGTTTTTGCCCCCCTCCAAACTCCCTCTCTTTGTTTATAGTGCATATTTTCTGCTGGATCTACTCTCTATTTACTCCAAGGAAAAAAACTAGCCGGTCGCGGCAAATTTTTACAATCGGTCGCCAAACTACGGCACGAGGGCCGAACGCGGTACGCCGGCGTCCAAGATACGGCCCGGGGATTTTTTTTGATTTTTTGGGCTTTTTTTGATTTTTTTGGACATGTTGGGCATCCCAGGACTCGGGTGCGACTGCAGGACGTGTGGGGCTCTAACCTGGGTGTGGTTTTTGGTCATTTTTCCGGACTTTTGCCCACTTTTCCAACTTTTCTTCCCAATCACAGTGCGCCTTTGCTGGGTGCGTTTTGGGCATGTGGGGGGCACCTCGGACTCGGGTGGGACGCGGCGGGACTTGTGGCACTCGTACCTGTGTGTGATTTTTGATCATTTTGTGGACTTTTCCCCAGACACTCTCCACTTGTCTACCCCACTTCCCCTGTGACTTTGCTGGGGGGCGTTTCCCCGCTGTCCTTTGTAGTGTAAGGGTTACTTTTCTTTTTTTTCTGTCTGAAAATATGGCCCACGAAAGGCCTCACATTCCCCGGGAAGACCTGATGGACGCCCCGGCGTCACCGAAATACGGCAAACTGTCTGAAAATAGGGGCTCCAAGTGTTCCCCACTCTTTCTGGCCCACAAAAGGCCTCTCATTCCCCGGGAACACCTGTAGGACTCCCCGGCGTCAAGGAAATACGCCAAAACGTCTGAAAATAGGGCCCCAAAAGAACTGGAAATGATGCCTTTAATTTGGGGGGTGATGTCTTTAATTTGGGGGGTGCATTGGAGGCGGGAGTCCACTGGAGGGCTCCACAACGTCTGAATATAGGGCCCCAAAAGGCCTGGAATTAATGTATTTAATTTGGGGGGTGCATTTGCAGCGGGAGTCCACCGGAGGGCTCCATTTCCCCACTCTTTTGTTGACATATGGCCACAAAAGGCCTCTCATTCCCCGGGAAGACCTGATGGACGCCCCGGCGTCACCGAAATAAGCCAAACTGTCTGAAAATAGGGGCTCCAAGGGTTCCCCACTCTTTCTGGCCCACAAAAGGCCTCTCATTCCCCGGGAACACCTGTAGGACTCCCCGGCGTCAAGGAAATACGCCAAACTGTCTGAAAATAGGGCCCCAAAAGAACTGGAAATGATGCCTTTAATTTGGGGGGTGATGTCTTTAATTTGGGGGGTGCATTGGAGGCGGGAGTCCACTGGAGGGCTACACACCGTCTGAATATAGGGCCCCAAAAGGCCTGGAATTAATGTATTTCATTTGGGGGGTGCATTTGCAGCGGGAGTCCACCGGAGGGCTCCAATTCCCCACTCTTTTGTTGACCTATGTATGGCCCCAAAAGGCCTCTCATTCCCCGGGGAGACCTGAAGGACCCCCCCGGCGTCACCGAAATAAGCCAAACTGTCTGAAAATAGGGGCTCCAAGGGTTCCCCACTCTTTCTGGCCCACAAAAGGCCTCTCATTCCCCGGGAACACCTGTAGGACTCCCCGGCGTCAAGGAAATACGCCAAACTGTCTGAAAATAGGGCCCCAAAAGAACTGGAAATGATGCCTTTAATTTGGGGGGTGATGTCTTTAATTTGGGGGGTGCATTGGAGGCGGGAGTCCACTGGAGGGCTACACACCGTCTGAATATAGGGCCCCAAAAGGCCTGGAATTAATGTATTTCATTTGGGGGGTGCATTTGCAGCGGGAGTCCACCGGAGGGCTCCATTTCCCCACTCTTTTGTTGACATATGGCCACAAAAGGCCTCTCATTCCCCGGGAAGACCTGATGGACGCCCCGGCGTCACCGAAATAAGCCAAACTGTCTGAAAATAGGGGCTCCAGGGGTTCCCCACTCTTTCTGGCCCACAAAAGGCCTCTCATTCCCCGGGAACACCTGTAGGACTCCCCGGCGTCAAGGAAATACGCCAAACCGTCTGAAAATAGGGGCCCAAAAGAACTGGAAATGATGTGTTTAATTTGGGGGGTGATGTCTATAATTATGGGGGTGCATTGGAGGCGGGAGTCCACTGGAGGGCTCCACACCGTCTGAATATAGGGCCCCAAAAGGCCTGGAATTAATGTATTTAATTTGGGGGGTGCATTTGCAGCGGGAGTCCACCGGAGGGCTCCATTTCCCCACTCTTTTGTTGACATATGGCCACAAAAGGCCTCTCATTCCCCGGGAAGACCTGATGGACGC
The DNA here is from genome assembly GCF_033978685.3 of Nerophis lumbriciformis. NCBI lineage: Eukaryota > Metazoa > Chordata > Actinopteri > Syngnathiformes > Syngnathidae > Nerophis > Nerophis lumbriciformis. The sequence continues at coordinate 142,395 of NW_027316619.1, read as the reverse complement.
CCCGGCGTCACCGAAATAAGCCAAACTGTCTGAAAATAGGGGCTCCAAGGGTTCCCCACTCTTTCTGGCCCACAAAAGGCCTCTCATTCCCCGGGAACACCTGTAGGACTCCCCGGCGTCAAGGAAATACGCCAAACCGGCTGAAAATAGGGGCCCAAAAGAACTGGAAATAATGTCTTTAATTTGGGGGGTGATGTCTATAATTATGGGGGTGCATTGGAGGCGGGAGTCCACTGGAGGGCTCCACACCGTCTGAATATAGGGCCCCAAAAGGCCTGGAATTAATGTATTTAATTTGGGGGGTGCATTTGCAGCGGGAGTCCACCGGAGGGCTCCATTTCCCCACTCTTTTGTTGACATATGGCCACAAAAGGCCTCTCATTCCCCGGGAAGACGTGATGGACGCCCCGGCGTCACCGAAATAAGCCAAACTGTCTGAAAATAGGGGCTCCAAGGGTTCCCCACTCTTTCTGGCCCACAAAAGGCCTCTCATTCCCCGGGAACACCTGTAGGACTCCCCGGCGTCAAGGAAATACGCCAAACCGGCTGAAAACAGGCCCCCAAAAGAACTGGAAATAATGTCTTTAGTTTGGGGGGTGATGTCTTTAATTTGGGGGGTGCATTGGAGGCGGGAGTCCACTGGAGGGCTCCACAACGTCTGAAAATAGGGCCCCAAAAGAACTGGAAATAATGTGTTTAATTCAGGGTGCATTTGCAGCGAGTGTCCACCGGAGGGCTCCAATTCCCCAGCTATAGTCCTGGTACTCTAAAATGATGGCACTTAGTCAAATTTCCGCCTTTTTTTGATGACTTCCAACTAGGAGAGGGACTAATTTTGAGTTCCAGACCCGGGTGGAGAACCATAGCAGGTCGGCCTTCTTAAAGGGAAATGCTCCTAGGCACTTAGTCAAATTTACGCCTTTTTTTTGGACTTCCAGCGAGGAGAGGGACTAATTTTGCTTTCCGTACCCGGGTGGAGAACCATAGCAGGTCAGCCTTCTTAAAGGGACATCCTCCTAGGCACTTAGTCAAATTTACGCCTTTTTTTTGGACTTCCAGCGAGGAGAGGGACTAATTTTGCTTTCCGTACCCGGGTGGAGAACCATAGCAGGTCAGCCTTCTTAAAGGGACATCCTCCTAGGCACTTAGTCAAATTTACGCCTTTTTTTTGGACTTCCAGCGAGGAGAGGGACTAATTTTGCTTTCCGTACCCGGGTGGAGAACCATAGCAGGTCAGCCTTCTTAAAGGGACATCCTCCTAGGCACTTAGTCAAATTCACGCCTTTTTTTTGGACTTCCAGCGAGGAGAGGGACAATTTTGCGTTCCTGACCCAGGTGGAGAACCATAGCACGTCGGCCTTCTTAAAGGGACATCCTCCTAGGCACTTAGTCAAATTTACGACTTTTTTTTGGACTTCCAGCGAGGAGAGGGACTAATTTTGCTTTCCGTACCCGGGTGGAGAACCATAGCAGGTCAGCCTTCTTAAAGGGACATCCTCCTAGACACTTAGTCAAATTCACGCCTTTTTTTTGGACTTCCAGCGAGGAGAGGGACAATTTTGCGTTCCTGACCCAGGTGGAGGACCATAGCACGTCGGCCTTCTTAAAGGGACATCCTCCTAGGCACTTAGTCAAATTTACACCTTTTTTTTTGGACTTCCAGCGAGGAGAGGGACTAATTTTGCTTTCCGTACCCGGGTGGAGAACCATAGCAGGTCAGCCTTCTTAAAGGGACATCCTCCTAGGCACTTAGTCAAATTTACGCCTTTTTTTTGGACTTCCAGCGAGGAGAGGGACTAATTTTGCTTTCCGTACCCGGGTGGAGAACCATAGCAGGTCAGCCTTCTTAAAGGGACATCCTCCTAGGCACTTAGTCAAATTTACGCCTTTTTTTTGGACTTCCAGCGAGGAGAGGGACAATTTTGCTTTCCTGACCCAGGTGGAGAACCATAGCAGGTCGGCCTTCTTAAAGGGAAATGCTCCTAGACACTTAGTCAAATTCACGCCTTTTTTTTGGACTTCCAGCGAGGAGAGGGACAATTTTGCGTTCCTGACCCAGGTGGAGGACCATAGCACGTCGGCCTTCTTAAAGGGACATCCTCCTAGGCACTTAGTCAAATTTCCGCCTTTTTTTTTGGACTTCCAGCGAGGAGAGGGACTAATTTGGCGTTCCTGACCCAGGTAGAGAACCAAGGCACGTCGGCCTTCTTAAGGGGACATCCTCCTAGGCACTTAGTCAAATTTACACCTTTTTTTTGGACTTCCAGCGAGGAGAGGGACTAATTTGGCGTTCCTGACCCAGGTAGAGAACCAAGGCACGTCGGCCTTCTTAAAGGGACATCCTCCTAGGCACTTAGTCAAATTCACGCCTTTTTTTTGGACTTCCAGCGAGGAG
>NW_027316619.1:112500-127500 GCF_033978685.3 Nerophis lumbriciformis | reverse complement strand
GTGTCCGAAAATAGCTCACTTTGACTCGGACGCGTTCCCTGTGATTTCAGCCTGTCAGACATGGTGCACATAGTAACGAGATGGAGGTGTTTTGGTCGACCAGGTAAAAAACGAAAAATCGAGAGAAGGTAAAAAGTAGGTGAAAAATTAAGCCTCTCTCGTTAAGGTACTTAGAAAAAATCCCAAAAAAAAAATGAACTCCCATTGAAATGAATGGGGAAAAATTTTTTTCTCGTTTTTTTTCTAAGTACAACAACGAGAGAAGGTAAAAAATGGTTTTTTTTAGCCTCTCTCGTTAAGGTACTTAGAAAAAAACCCAGATTTTTTATTTTCTCGTTTTTTTTCTAAGTACAACAACGAGAGAAGGTAAAAACAGGTGCTTTTTAGCCTCTCTCGTTAAGGTACTTGGAAAAAATCCGAGACATGTTTGGTCTTCCCCACTGACAGTGCGCCTTTGCTGGGTAAGTTGTGGACGTGCCAGGCACCCCCGGGACACCGGTGGAACGCGGCCGGACTCGTGGTACTCCAACCCGGGCATAATTTTGGATATTTCACGGTCCTTTTTTTCCCCACTTTCCCAACTTTTCTTCTGAATCACAGTGCGCCTTTGCTGGGTAAGTTGTGGACATGGCAGGCACCCCCGGGACACCGGTGGAACGCGGCCGGACTCGTGGTACTCCAACCCGGGCATAATTTTGGATCAAATTCGGGACTTTTGCCCACTTTCCCAACTTTTCTTCCCAATCACAGTGCGCCTTTGCTGGGTAAGTTGTGGACATGGCAGGCACCCCCGGGACACCGGTGGAACGCGGCCGGACTCGTGGTACTCCAACCCGGGCATAATTTTGGATCAAATTCGGGACTTTTGCCCACTTTCCCAACTTTTCTTCCCAATCACAGTGCGCCTTTGCTGGGTAAGTTGTGGACATGCCAGGCACCCCCGGGACACCGGTGGAACGCGGCCGGACTCGTGGTACTCCAACCCGGGCATAATTTTGGATCAAATTCGGGACTTTTGCCCACTTTCCCAACTTTTCTTCCCAATCACAGTGCGCCTTTGCTGGGTGCGTCGTGGACATTGTAGGCACCCCGGAACCCTGGTGGAACGCGGCGGGACTTGTGGGACTCGAACCTGGGTGTGATTTTGGACCAAATTCGGGACTTTTGCCCACTTTCCCAACTTTTCTTCCCAATCACAGTGCGCCTTTGCTGGGTGCGTTGTGGACATTGTAGGCACCCCGAGACACTGGTGGAACGCGTCGGGACTTGTGGGACTCGAACCTGGGTGTGATTTTGGACCAAATTCGGGACTTTTGCCCACTTTCCCAACTTTTCTTCCCAATCACAGTGCGCCTTTGCTGGGTGCGTTGTGGACATTGTAGGCACCCCGGAACCCTGGTGGAACGCGGCGGGACTTGTGGGACTCGAACCTGGGTGTGATTTTGGACCAAATTCGGGACTTTTGCCCACTTTCCCAACTTTTCTTCCCAATCACAGTGCACCTTTGCTGGGTAAGTTGTGGACATTGTAGGCACCCCGGAACCCTGGTGGAACGCGGCGGGACTTGTGGGACTCGAACCTGGGTGTGATTTTGGACCAAATTCGGGACTTTTGCCCACTTTCCCAACTTTTCTTCCCAATCACAGTGCGCCTTTGCTGGGTGCGTTGTGGACATTGTAGGCACCCCGAGACACTGGTGGAACGCGGCGGGACTTGTGGGACTCGAACCTGGGTGTGATTTTGGACCAAATTCGGGACTTTTGCCCACTTTCCCAACTTTTCTTCCCAATCACAGTGCGCCTTTGCTGGGTGCGTTGTGGACATTGTAGGCACCCCGAGACACTGGTGGAACGCGGCGGGACTTGTGGGACTCGAACCTGGGTGTGATTTTGGACCAAATTCGGGACTTTTGCCCACTTTCCCAACTTTTCTTCCCAATCACAGTGCGCCTTTGCTGGGTGCGTTGTGGACATTGTAGGCACCCCGGAACCCTGGTGGAACGCGGCGGGACTTGTGGGACTCGAACCTGGGTGTGATTTTGGACCAAATTCGGGACTTTTGCCCACTTTCCCAACTTTTCTTCCCAATCACAGTGCGCCTTTGCTGGGTGCGTTGTGGACATTGTAGGCACCCCGGAACCCTGGTGGAACGCGGCGGGACTTGTGGGACTCGAACCTGGGTGTGATTTTGGACCAAATTCGGGACTTTTGCCCACTTTCCCAACTTTTCTTCCCAATCACAGTGCGCCTTTGCTGGGTGCGTTGTGGACATTGTAGGCACCCCGGAACCCTGGTGGAACGCGGCGGGACTTGTGGGACTCGAACCTGGGTGTGATTTTGGACCAAATTCGGGACTTTTGCCCACTTTCCCAACTTTTCTTCCCAATCACAGTGCGCCTTTGCTGGGTGCGTTGTGGACATTGTAGGCACCCCGGAACCCTGGTGGAACGCGGCGGGACTTGTGGGACTCGAACCTGGGTGTGATTTTGGACCAAATTCGGGACTTTTGCCCACTTTCCCAACTTTTCTTCCCAATCACAGTGCGCCTTTGCTGGGTGCGTTGTGGACATTGTAGGCACCCCGGAACCCTGGTGGAACGCGGCGGGACTTGTGGGACTCGAACCTGGGTGTGATTTTGGACCAAATTCGGGACTTTTGCCCACTTTCCCAACTTTTCTTCCCAATCACAGTGCGCCTTTGCTGGGTGCGTTGTGGACATTGTAGGCACCCCGGAACCCTGGTGGAACGCGGCGGGACTTGCGGGACTCGAACCTGGGTGTGATTTTGGATAAAATTCGGGACTTTTGCCCACTTTCCCAACTTTTCTTCCCAATCACAGTGCACCTTTGCTGGGTAAGTTGTGGACATTGTAGGCACCCCGGAACCCTGGTGGAACGCGGCGGGACTTGTGGGACTCGAACCTGGGTGTGATTTTGGATCCAATTCGGGACTTTTGCCCACTTTCCCAACTTTTCTTCCCAATCACAGTGCGCCTTTGCTGGGTGCGTTGTGGACATTGTAGGCGCCCCGAGACACTGGTGGAACGCGGCGGGACTTGTGGGACTCGAACCTGGGTGTGATTTTGGACCAAATTCGGGACTTTTGCCCACTTTCCCAACTTTTCTTCCCAATCACAGTGCGCCTTTGCTGGGTGCGTCGTGGACATTGTAGGCACCCCGGAACCCTGGTGGAACGCGGCGGGACTTGTGGGACTCGAACCTGGGTGTGATTTTGGACCAAATTCGGGACTTTTGCCCACTTTCCCAACTTTTCTTCCCAATCACAGTGCGCCTTTGCTGGGTGCGTCGTGGACATTGTAGGCACCCCGGAACCCTGGTGGAACGCGGCGGGACTTGTGGGACTCGAACCTGGGTGTGATTTTGGACCAAATTCGGGACTTTTGCCCACTTTCCCAACTTTTCTTCCCAATCACAGTGCGCCTTTGCTGGGTGCGTTGTGGACATTGTAGGCACCCCGAGACACTGGTGGAACGCGGCGGGACTTGTGGGACTCGAACCTGGGTGTGCTTTTGGACCAAATTCGGGACTTTTGCCCACTTTCCCAACTTTTCTTCCCAATCACAGTGCGCCTTTGCTGGGTAAGTTGTGGACATTGTAGGCACCCCGGAACCCTGGTGGAACGCGGCGGGACTTGTGGGACTCGAACCTGGGTGTGATTTTGGACCAAATTCGGGACTTTTGCCCACTTTCCCAACTTTTCTTCCCAATCACAGTGCGCCTTTGCTGGGTGCGTTGTGGACATTGTAGGCACCCCGAGACACTGGTGGAACGCGGCGGGACTTGTGGGACTCGAACCTGGGTGTGATTTTGGACCAAATTCGGGACTTTTGCCCACTTTCCCAACTTTTCTTCCCAATCACAGTGCGCCTTTGCTGGGTAAGTTGTGGACATTGTAGGCACCCCGGAACCCTGGTGGAACGCGGCGGGACTTGTGGGACTCGAACCTGGGTGTGATTTTGGACCAAATTCGGGACTTTTGCCCACTTTCCCAACTTTTCTTCCCAATCACAGTGCGCCTTTGCTGGGTGCGTCTTAGGCATTGTAGGCACCCCGGAACCCTGGTGGAACGCGGCGGGACTTGTGGGACTCGAACCTGGGTGTGATTTTGGACCAAATTCGGGACTTTTGCCCACTTTCCCAACTTTTCTTCCCAATCACAGTGCGCCTTTGCTGGGTGCGTTGTGGACATTGTAGGCACCCCGAGACACTGGTGGAACGCGGCGGGACTTGTGGGACTCGAACCTGGGTGTGATTTTGGACCAAATTCGGGACTTTTGCCCACTTTCCCAACTTTTCTTCCCAATCACAGTGCGCCTTTGCTGGGTGCGTTGTGGACATTGTAGGCACCCCGGAACCCTGGTGGAACGCGGCGGGACTTGTGGGACTCGAACCTGGGTGTGATTTTGGACCAAATTCGGGACTTTTGCCCACTTTCCCAACTTTTCTTCCCAATCACAGTGCGCCTTTGCTGGGTGCGTTGTGGACATTGTAGGCACCCCGAGACACTGGTGGAACGCGGCGGGACTTGTGGGACTCGAACCTGGGTGTGATTTTGGACCAAATTCGGGACTTTTGCCCACTTTCCCAACTTTTCTTCCCAATCACAGTGCGCCTTTGCTGGGTGCGTCGTGGACATGTCAGGCACCCCGCAACCCTGGTGGAACGCGGCGGGACTTGTGGGACTCGAACCTGGGTGTGATTTTGGACCAAATTCGGGACTTTTGCCCACTTTCCCAACTTTTCTTCCCAATCACAGTGCGCCTTTGCTGGGTGCGTTGTGGACATGCCAGGCACCCCGAGACACTGGTGGAACGCGGCGGGACTTGTGGGACTCGAACCTGGGTGTGATTTTGGACCAAATTCGGGACTTTTGCCCACTTTCCCAACTTTTCTTCCCAATCACAGTGCGCCTTTGCTGGGTAAGTTGTGGACATGCCAGGCACCCCCGAGACACCGGTGGAACGCGGCGGGACTTGTGGGACTCGAACCTGGGTGTGATTTTGGACCAAATTCGGGACTTTTGCCCACTTTCCCAACTTTTCTTCCCAATCACAGTGCGCCTTTGCTGGGTGCGTCGTGGACATTGTAGGCACCCCGGAACCCTGGTGGAACGCGGCGGGACTTGTGGGACTCGAACCTGGGTGTGCTTTTGGATCAAATTCGGGACTTTTGCCCACTTTCCCAACTTTTCTTCCCAATCACAGTGCGCCTTTGCTGGGTGCGTTGTGGACATTGTAGGCACCCCGGAACCCTGGTGGAACGCGGCGGGACTTGTGGGACTCGAACCTGGGTGTGACTTTGGACCAAATTCGGGACTTTTGCCCACTTTCCCAACTTTTCTTCCCAATCACAGTGCGCCTTTGCTGGGTGCGTCGTGGACATTGTAGGCACCCCGAGACACTGGTGGAACGCGGCGGGACTTGTGGGACTCGAACCTGGGTGTGATTTTGGACCAAATTCGGGACTTTTGCCCACTTTCCCAACTTTTCTTCCCAATCACAGTGCGCCTTTGCTGGGTGCGTTGTGGACATTGTAGGCACCCCGAGACACTGGTGGAACGCGGCGGGACTTGTGGGACTCGAACCTGGGTGTGATTTTGGACCAAATTCGGGACTTTTGCCCACTTTCCCAACTTTTCTTCCCAATCACAGTGCGCCTTTGCTGGGTAAGTTGTGGACATTGTAGGCACCCCGAGACACTGGTGGAACGCGGCGGGACTAAGTTCCAAGAGGGCGTTTTTGCCCCCCCTCCAAACTCCCTCTCTTTGTTTATAGTGCATATTTTCTGCTGGATCTACTCTCTATTTACTCCAAGGAAAAAAACTAGCCGGTCGCGGCAAATTTTTACAATCGGTCGCCAAACTACGGCACGAGGGCCGAACGCGGTACGCCGGCGTCCAAGATACGGCCCGGGGATTTTTTTGATTTTTTGGGCTTTTTTTGATTTTTTTGGACATGTTGGGCATCCCAGGACTCGGGTGCGACTGCAGGACGTGTCGGGCTCTAACCTGGGTGTGGTTTTTGGTCATTTTTCCGGACTTTTGCCCACTTTTCCAACTTTTCTTCCCCACTCACAGTGCGCCTTTGCTGGGTAAGTTGTGGACATGCCAGGCACCCCCGGAACCCTGGTGGAACGCGGCGGGACTTGTGGGACTCGAACCTGGGTGTGATTTTGGACCACATTCGGGACTTTTGCCCACTTTCCCAACTTTTCTTCCCAATCACAGTGCGCCTTTGCTGGGTAAGTTGTGGACATTGTAGGCACCCCGGAACCCTGGTGGAACGCGGCGGGACTTGTGGGACTCGAACCTGGGTGTGATTTTGGACCAAATTCGGGACTTTTGCCCACTTTCCCAACTTTTCTCCCCACTCACAGTGCGCCTTTGCTGGGTAAGTTGTGGACATTGTAGGCACCCCGGAACCCTGGTGGAACGCGGCGGGACTTGTGGGACTCGAACCTGGGTGTGATTTTGGATAAAATTCGGGACTTTTGCCCACTTTCCCAACTTTTCTTCCCAATCACAGTGCACCTTTGCTGGGTGCGTTGTGGACATTGTAGGCACCCCGAGACACTGGTGGAACGCGGCGGGACTTGTGGGACTGGAACCTGGGTGTGATTTTGGACCAAATTCGGGACTTTTGCCCACTTTCCCAACTTTTCTTCCCAATCACAGTGCGCCTTTGCTGGGTGCGTTGTGGACATTGTAGGCACCCCGAGACACTGGTGGAACGCGGCGGGACTTGTGGGACTCGAACCTGGGTGTGATTTTGGACCAAATTCGGGACTTTTGCCCACTTTCCCAACTTTTCTTCCCAATCACAGTGCGCCTTTGCTGGGTGCGTTGTGGACATTGTAGGCACCCCGGAACCCTGGTGGAACGCGGCGGGACTTGTGGGACTCGAACCTGGGTGTGATTTTGGACCAAATTCGGGACTTTTGCCCACTTTCCCAACTTTTCTTCCCAATCACAGTGCGCCTTTGCTGGGTGCGTCGTGGACATTGTAGGCACCCCGGAACCCTGGTGGAACGCGGCGGGACTTGTGGGACTCGAACCTGGGTGTGATTTTGGACCGAATTCGGGACTTTTGCCCACTTTCCCAACTTTTCTTCCCAATCACAGTGCGCCTTTGCTGGGTGCGTTGTGGACATTGTAGGCACCCCGGCACTCTGATGGAACGCGGCGGGACTTGCGGGACTCGAACCTGGGTGTGATTTTGGACCAAATTCGGGACTTTTCTTGTGGGACTCGAACCTGGGTGTGATTTTGGACCAAATTCGGGACTTTTGCCCACTTTCCCAACTTTTCTTCCCAATCACAGTGCGCCTTTGCTGGGTGCGTTGTGGACATTGTAGGCACCCCGGAACCCTGGTGGAACGCGGCGGGACTTGTGGGACTCGAACCTGGGTGTGATTTTGGACCAAATTCGGGACTTTTGCCCACTTTCCCAACTTTTCTTCCCAATCACAGTGCGCCTTTGCTGGGTGCGTCGTGGACATGTCAGGCACCCCGGAACCCTGGTGGAACGCGGCGGGACTTGTGGGACTCGAACCTGGGTGTGATTTTGGACCACATTCGGGACTTTTGCCCACTTTCCCAACTTTTCTTCCCAATCACAGTGCGCCTTTGCTGGGTAAGTTGTGGACATTGTAGGCACCCCGGAACCCTGGTGGAACGCGGCGGGACTTGTGGGACTCGAACCTGGGTGTGATTTTGGACCAAATTCGGGACTTTTGCCCACTTTCCCAACTTTTCTCCCCACTCACAGTGCGCCTTTGCTGGGTGCGTTGTGGACATTGTAGGCACCCCGGAACCCTGGTGGAACGCGGCGGGACTTGTGGGACTCGAACCTGGGTGTGATTTTGGACCAAATTCGGGACTTTTGCCCACTTTCCCAACTTTTCTTCCCAATCACAGTGCACCTTTGCTGGGTAAGTTGTGGACATTGTAGGCACCCCGGAACCCTGGTGGAACGCGGCGGGACTTGTGGGACTCGAACCTGGGTGTGATTTTGGACCAAATTCGGGACTTTTGCCCACTTTCCCAACTTTTCTTCCCAATCACAGTGCGCCTTTGCTGGGTGCGTCGTGGACATGTCAGGCACCCTGGAACCCTGGTGGAACGCGGCGGGACTTGTGGGACTCGAACCTGGGTGTGATTTTGGACCAAATTCGGGACTTTTGCCCACTTTCCCAACTTTTCTTCCCAATCACAGTGCGCCTTTGCTGGGTGCGTCGTGGACATTGTAGGCACCCCGGAACCCTGGTGGAACGCGGCGGGACTTGTGGGACTCGAACCTGGGTGTGATTTTGGACCAAATTCGGGACTTTTGCCCACTTTCCCAACTTTTCTTGCCCACTCACAGTGCGCCTTTGCTGGGTGCGTTGTGGACATTGTAGGCACCCCGGAACCCTGGTGGAACGCGGCGGGACTTGTGGGACTCGAACCTGGGTGTGATTTTGGACCAAATTCGGGACTTTTGCCCACTTTCCCAACTTTTCTCCCCAATCACAGTGCGCCTGGATTTTTGATCATTTCGTGGACTTTTGCTATGCATGCCTTCTCCCCGCTAGTTTGATGTGTGCTGCTGCAAAAGTTCCAAGAGGGCGTTTTTGCCCCCCTCCAAACTCCCTCTCTTTGTTTATAGTGCATATTTTCTGCTGGATCTACTCTCTATTTACTCCAAGGAAAAAAACTAGCCGGTCGCGGCAAATTTTTACAATCGGTCGCCAAACTACGGCACGAGGGCCGAACGCGGTACGCCGGCGTCCAAGATACGGCCCGGGGATTTTTTTGATTTTTTGGGCTTTTTTTGATTTTTTTGGACATGTTGGGCATCCCAGGACTCGGGTGCGACTGCAGGACGTGTGGGGCTCTAACCTGGGTGTGGTTTTTGGTCATTTTTCCGGACTTTTGCCCACTTTTCCAAATTTTCTTCCCAATCACAGTGCGCCTTTGCTGGGTGCGTTTTGGGCATGTGGGGGGCACCTCGGACTCGGGTGGGACGCGGCGGGACTTGTGGCACTCGTACCTGGGTGTGATTTTTGATCATTTTGTGGACTTTTCCCCAGACACTCTCCACTTGTCTACCCCACTTCCCCTGTGACTTTGCTGGGGGGGCGTTTCCCCGCTGTCCTTTGTAGTGTAAGGGTTACTTTTCTTTTTTTTCTGTCTGAAAATAGGGCCCCAAAAGGCCTCACACTCCCCGGGAAGACCTGATGGACGCCTCGGCGTCACTGAAACAGGCCAATCTGTCTGAAAATATGGCCCACGAAAGGCCTCACATTCCCCGGGAAGACCTGACGGACGCCCCGGCGTCACCGAAATACGGCAAACTGTCTGAAAATAGGGGCTCCAAGTGTTCCCCACTATTTCTGGCCCACAAAAGGCCTCTCATTCCCCGGGAACACCTGTAGGACTCCCCGGCGTCAAGGAAATACGCCAAACCGTCTGAAAATAGGGGCCCAAAAGAACTGGAAATAATGTGTTTAATTTGGGGGGTGATGTCTATAATTATGGGGGTGCATTGGAGGCGGGAGTCCACTGGAGGGCTCCACACCGTCTGAATATAGGGCCCCAAAAGGCCTGGAATTAATGTATTTAATTTGGGGGGTGCATTTGCAGCGGGAGTCCACCGGAGGGCTCCAATTCCCCACTCTTTTGTTGACCTATGTATGGCCCCAAAAGGCCTCTCATTCCCCGGGGAGACCTGAAGGACCCCCCCGGCGTCACCGAAATAAGCCAAACTGTCTGAAAATAGGGGCTCCAAGGGTTCCCCACTCTTTCTGGCCCACAAAAGGCCTCTCATTCCCCGGGAACACCTGTAGGACTCCCCGGCGTCAAGGAAATACGCCAAACTGTCTGAAAATAGGGCCCCAAAAGAACTGGAAATGATGCCTTTAATTTGGGGGGTGATGTCTTTAATTTGGGGGGTGCATTGGAGGCGGGAGTCCACTGGAGGGCTCCACACCGTCTGAATATAGGGCCCCAAAAGGCCTGGAATTAATGTCTTTAATTTGGGGGGTGCATTTGCAGCGGGAGTCCACCGGAGGGCTCCATTTCCCCACTCTTTTGTTGACATATGGCCACAAAAGGCCTCTCATTCCCCGGGAAGACCTGATGGACGCCCCGGCGTCACCGAAATAAGCCAAACTGTCTGAAAATAGGGGCTCCAAGGGTTCCCCACTCTTTCTGGCCCACAAAAGGCCTCTCATTCCCCGGGAACACCTGTAGGACTCCCCGGCGTCAAGGAAATCCGCCAAACTGTCTGAAAATAGGGCCCCAAAAGAACTGGAAATGATGCCTTTAATTTGGGGGGTGATGTCTTTAATTTGGGGGGTGCGTTGGAGGCGGGAGTCCACTGGAGGGCTACACACCGTCTGAATATAGGGCCCCAAAAGGCCTGGAATTAATGTATTTAATTTGGGGGGTGCATTTGCAGCGGGAGTCCACCGGAGGGCTCCATTTCCCCACTCTTTTGTTGACATATGGCCACAAAAGGCCTCTCATTCCCCGGGAAGACCTGATGGACGCCCCGGCGTCACCGAAATAAGCCAAACTGTCTGAAAATAGGGGCTCCAAGGGTCCCCCACTCTTTCTGGCCCACAAAAGGCCTCTCATTCCCCGGGAACACCAAAAGAACTGGAAATAATGTGTTTAATTCAGGGTGCATTTGCAGCGAGTGTCCACCAGAGGGCTCCAATTCCCCAGCTATAGTCCTGGTACTCTAAAATGATGGCACTTAGTCAAATTTCCGCCTTTTTTTGATGACTTCCAACTAGGAGAGGGACTAATTTTGAGTTCCGGACCCGGGTGGAGAACCATAGCAGGTCGGCCTTCTTAAAGGGAAATGCTCCTAGGCACTTAGTCAAATTTACGCCTTTTTTTTGGACTTCCAGCGAGGAGAGGGACTAATTTTGCTTTCCGTACCCGGGTGGAGAACCATAGCAGGTCAGCCTTCTTAAAGGGACATCCTCCTAGGCACTTAGTCAAATTTCCGCCTTTTTTTTGGACTTCCAGCGAGGAGAGGGACTAATTTTGCTTTCCGCACCCGGGTGGAGAACCATAGCAGGTCAGCCTTCTTAAAGGGACATCCTCCTAGGCACTTAGTCAAATTTACACCTTTTTTTTGGACTTCCAGCGAGGAGAGGGACTAATTTTGCTTTCCGTACCCGGGTGGAAAACCATAGCAGGTCAGCCTTCTTAAAGGGACATCCTCCTAGGCACTTAGTCAAATTTACGCCTTTTTTTTGGACTTCCAGCGAGGAGAGGGACTAATTTTGCTTTCCGTACCCGGGTGGAGAACCATAGCAGGTCAGCCTTCTTAAAGGGACATCCTCCTAGGCACTTAGTCAAATTTACGCCTTTTTTTTGGACTTCCAGCGAGGAGAGGGACTAATTTTGCTTTCCGTACCCGGGTGGAGAACCATAGCAGGTCAGCCTTCTTAAAGGGACATCCTCCTAGGCACTTAGTCAAATTTACGCCTTTTTTTTGGACTTCCAGCGAGGAGAGGGACAATTTTGCTTTCCTGACCCAGGTGGAGAACCATAGCAGGTCGGCCTTCTTAAAGGGAAATGCTCCTAGACACTTAGTCAAATTCACGCCTTTTTTTTGGACTTCCAGCGAGGAGAGGGACAATTTTGCGTTCCTGACCCAGGTGGAGAACCATAGCAGGTCGGCCTTCTTAAAGGGACATCCTCCTAGGCACTTAGTCAAATTTACGACATTTTTTTTTGGACTTCCAGCGAGGAGAGGGACTAATTTTGCTTTCCGGACCCAGGTGGAGAACCATAGCAGGTCGGCCTTCTTAAAGGGACATCCTCCTAGGCACTTAGTCAAATTTACGCCTTTTTTTTGGACTTCCAGCGAGGAGAGGGACTAATTTTGCTTTCCGTACCCGGGTGGAGAACCATAGCACGTCGGCCTTCTTTAAGGGACATCCTCCTAGGCACTTAGTCAAATTTACGCCTTTTTTTTGGACTTCCAGCGAGGAGAGGGACAATTTTGCTTTCCTGACCCAGGTGGAGAACCATAGCACGTCGGCCTTCTTAAAGGGAAATGCTCCTAGGCACTTAGTCAAATTTACGCCTTTTTTTTGGACTTCCAGCGAGGAGAGGGACTAATTTTGCTTTCCGTACCCGGGTGGAGAACCATAGCACGTCGGCCTTCTTAAAGGGAAATGCTCCTAGGCACTTAGTCAAATTCACGCCTTTTTTTTGGACTTCCAGCGAGGAGAGGGACAATTTGGCGTTCCTGACCCAGGTGGAGAACCATAGCAGGTCGGCCTTCTTAAAGGGAAATGCTCCTAGACACTTAGTCAAATTTACACCTTTTTTTTTTGGACTTCCAGCGAGGAGAGGGACAATTTTGCTTTCCTGACCCAGGTGGAGAACCATAGCACGTCGGCCTTCTTAAAGGGACATCCTCCTAGGCACTTAGTCAAATTCACGCCTTTTTTTTGGACTTCCAGCGAGGAGAGGGACAATTTGGCGTTCCTGACCCAGGTGGAGAACCATAGCAGGTCGGCCTTCTTAAAGGGAAATGCTCCTAGGCACTTAGTCAAATTTACACCTTTTTTTTTGGACTTCCAGCGAGGAGAGGGACTAATTTGGCGTTCCGTACCCAGGTAGAGAACCAAGGCACGTCGGCCTTCTTAAGGGGACATCCTCCTAGACACTTAGTCAAATTCACGCCTTTTTTTTTGGACTTCCAGCTAGGAGAGGGACTAATTTTGCTTTCCGTACCCGGGTGGAGAACCATAGCAGGTCAGCCTTCTTAAAGGGACATCCTCCTAGGCACTTAGTCAAATTTCCGCCTTTTTTTTGGACTTCCAGCGAGGAGAGGGACTAATTTTGCTTTCCGCACCCGGGTGGAGAACCATAGCAGGTCAGCCTTCTTAAAGGGACATCCTCCTAGGCACTTAGTCAAATTTACGCCTTTTTTTTGGACTTCCAGCGAGGAGAGGGACTAATTTTGCTTTCCGTACCCGGGTGGAGAACCATAGCACGTCGGCCTTCTTAAAGGGAAATGCTCCTAGGCACTTAGTCAAATTTACGCCTTTTTTTTGGACTTCCAGCGAGGAGAGGGACTAATTTTGCTTTCCGTACCCGGGTGGAGAACCATAGCACGTCGGCCTTCTTAAAGGGAAATGCTCCTAGGCACTTAGTCAAATTCACGCCTTTTTTTTGGACTTCCAGCGAGGAGAGGGACAATTTGGCGTTCCTGACCCAGGTGGAGAACCATAGCAGGTCGGCCTTCTTAAAGGGAAATGCTCCTAGACACTTAGTCAAATTTACACCTTTTTTTTTTGGACTTCCAGCGAGGAGAGGGACAATTTTGCTTTCCTGACCCAGGTGGCGAACCATAGCACGTCGGCCTTCTTAAAGGGACATCCTCCTAGGCACTTAGTCAAATTCACGCCTTTTTTTTGGACTTCCAGCGAGGAGAGGGACAATTTTGCGTTCCTGACCCAGGTGGAGGACCATAGCACGTCGGCCTTCTTAAAGGGACATCCTCCTAGGCACTTAGTCAAATTCACGCCTTTTTTTTGGACTTCCAGCGAGGAGAGGGACTAATTTTGCTTTCCGGACCCAGGTGGAGAACCATAGCAGGCCGGCCTTCTTAAAGGGAAATGCTCCTAGACACTTAGTCAAATTCACGCCTTTTTTTTGGACTTCCAGCGAGGAGAGGGACTAATATGGCGTCCCGTACCCAGGTAGAGAACCAAGGCACGTCGGCCTTCTTAAGGGGACATCCTCCTAGACACTTAGTCAAATTCACGCCTTTTTTTTTGGACTTCCAGCTAGGAGAGGGACTAATTTTGCGTTCCAGACCCAGGTGGAGAACCATAGCAGGTCGGCCTTCTTAAAGGGACATGCCCCTAGACACTTAGTCAAATTTACGCCTGAAAATAGGGCCCCAAAAGAACTGGAAATAATGTATTTAATTCAGGGTGCATTTGCGGCGAGTGTCCACCAGAGGGCTCCAATTCCCCCACTATAGTCCTGGTACTCTAAAATGATGGCACTTAGTCAAATTTCCGCCTTTTTTTTGGACTTCCAGCTAGGAGAGGGACTAATTTGGCGTTCTGTACCCAGGTGGAGAACCAAGGGACGTCGGCCTTCTTAAGGGGACATCCTCCTAGGCACTTAGTCAAATTTACGCCTTTTTTTTGGACTTCCAGCGAGGAGAGGGACAATTTTGCTTTCCTGACCCAGGTGGAGAACCATAGCACGTCGGCCTTCTTTAAGGGACATCCTCCTAGGCACTTAGTCAAATTTACGCCTTTTTTATGGACTTCCAGCGAGGAGAGGGACTAATTTTGCTTTCCGCACCCGGGTGGAGAACCATAGCAGGTCAGCCTTCTTAAAGGGACATCCTCCTAGGCACTTAGTCAAATTCACGCCTTTTTTTTGGACTTCCAGCGAGGAGAGGGACTAATTTTGCTTTCCGCACCCGGGTGGAGAACCATAGCAGGTCAGCCTTCTTAAAGGGACATCCTCCTAGGCACTTAGTCAAATTTACGCCTTTTTTTTGGACTTCCAGCGAGGAGAGGGACTAATTTTGCTTTCCGTACCCGGGTGGAGAACCATAGCACGTCGGCCTTCTTAAAGGGAAATGCTCCTAGGCACTTAGTCAAATTCACGCCTTTTTTTGGACTTCCAGCGAGGAGAGGGACAATTTGGCGTTCCTGACCCAGGTGGAGAACCATAGCAGGTCGGCCTTCTTAAAGGGAAATGCTCCTAGACACTTAGTCAAATTTACACCTTTTTTTTTTGGACTTCCAGCGAGGAGAGGGACAATTTTGCTTTCCTGACCCAGGTGGAGAACCATAGCACGTCGGCCTTCTTAAAGGGAAATGCTCCTAGACACTTAGTCAAATTTACACCTTTTTTTTTTGGACTTCCAGCGAGGAGAGGGACAATTTTGCTTTCCTGACCCAGGTGGAGAACCATAGCACGTCGGCCTTCTTAAAGGGACATC
>NW_027316619.1:90000-100000 GCF_033978685.3 Nerophis lumbriciformis | reverse complement strand
TGTCGCTCAGATGCTGGAAGATCAGTTTGAAAAAGGACCGGGGTAAAGAGGGGGGAAGCACCATATATGTGTCCGGGAAGGCGCCCCTCGGGCGGACACAGGTGTCTGCATGAGCCCCTGTCGCTCAGATGCTGGAAGATCAGTTTGAAAAAAGAACCAGAGGATAGAGGGGAAAAACACCATATTTGTGTCCGAAAATAGCTCACTTTGACTCGGACGCGTTCCCTGTGATTTCAGCCTGTCAGACATGGTGCACATAGTAACGAGATGGAGGTGTTTTGGTCGACCAGGTAAAAAACGAAAAATCGAGAGAAGGTAAAAAGTAGGTGAAAAATTAAGCCTCTCTCGTTAAGGTACTTAGAAAAAATCCCAAAAAAAAAATGAACTCCCATTGAAATGAATGGGGAAAATTTTTTTTCTCGTTTTTTTTCTAAGTACAACAACGAGAGAAGGTAAAAAATGGTTTTTTTTAGCCTCTCTCGTTAAGGTACTTAGAAAAAAACCCAGATTTTTTATTTTCTCGTTTTTTTTCTAAGTACAACAACGAGAGAAGGTAAAAACAGGTGCTTTTTAGCCTCTCTCGTTAAGGTACTTGGAAAAAATCCGAGACATGTTTGGTCTTCCCCACTGACAGTGCGCCTTTGCTGGGTAAGTTGTGGACGTGCCAGGCACCCCCGGGACACCGGTGGAACGCGGCCGGACTCGTGGTACTCCAACCCGGGCATAATTTTGGATATTTCCCGGTCCTTTTTTTCACCACTTTCCCAACTTTTCTTCCCAATCACAGTGCGCCTTTGCTGGGTAAGTTGTGGACATGGCAGGCACCCCCGGGACACCGGTGGAACGCGGCCGGACTCGTGGTACTCCAACCCGGGCATAATATTGGATCAAATTCGGGACTTTTGCCCACTTTCCCAACTTTTCTTCCCAATCACAGTGCGCCTTTGCTGGGTAAGTTGTGGACATGCCAGGCACCCCCGGGACACCGGTGGAACGCGGCCGGACTCGTGGTACTCCAACCCGGGCATAATTTTGGATCAAATTCGGGACTTTTGCCCACTTTCCCAACTTTTCTTCCCAATCACAGTGCGCCTTTGCTGGGTAAGTTGTGGACATGGCAGGCACCCCCGGGACACCGGTGGAACGCGGCCGGACTCGTGGTACTCCAACCCGGGCATAATATTGGATCAAATTCGGGACTTTTGCCCACTTTCCCAACTTTTCTTCCCAATCACAGTGCGCCTTTGCTGGGTAAGTTGTGGACATGCCAGGCACCCCCGGGACACCGGTGGAACGCGGCCGGACTCGTGGTACTCCAACCCGGGCATAATTTTGGATCAAATTCGGGACTTTTGCCCACTTTCCCAACTTTTCTTCCCAATCACAGTGCGCCTTTGCTGGGTAAGTTGTGGACATGCCAGGCACCCCCGGGACACCGGTGGAACGCGGCCGGACTCGTGGTACTCCAACCCGGGCATAATTTTGGATCAAATTCGGGACTTTTGCCCACTTTCCCAACTTTTCTTCCCAATCACAGTGCGCCTTTGCTGGGTAAGTTGTGGACATGCCAGGCACCCCCGGAACCCTGGTGGAACGCGGCGGGACTTGTGGGACTCGAACCTGGGTGTGATTTTGGATCAAATTCGGGACTTTTGCCCACTTTCCCAACTTTTCTTCCCAATCACAGTGCGCCTTTGCTGGGTGCGTCTTGGACATTGTAGGCACCCCGAGACCCTGGTGGAACGCGGCGGGACTTGTGGGACTCGAACCTGGGTGTGATTTTGGACCAAATTCGGGACTTTTGCCCACTTTCCCAACTTTTCTTCCCAATCACAGTGCGCCTTTGCTGGGTGCGTCTTAGGCATTGTAGGCACCCCGGAACCCTGGTGGAACGCGGCGGGACTTGTGGGACTCGAACCTGGGTGTGATTTTGGACCAAATTCGGGACTTTTGCCCACTTTCCCAACTTTTCTTCCCAATCACAGTGCGCCTTTGCTGGGTGCGTCTTAGGCATTGTAGGCACCCCGGAACCCTGGTGGAACGCGGCGGGACTTGTGGGACTCGAACCTGGGTGTGATTTTGGACAGAATTCGGGACTTTTGCCCACTTTCCCAACTTTTCTTCCCAATCACAGTGCGCCTTTGCTGGGTGCGTCTTGGACATTGTAGGCACCCCGAGACCCTGGTGGAACGCGGCGGGACTTGTGGGACTCGAACCTGGGTGTGATTTTGGACCAAATTCGGGACTTTTGCCCACTTTCCCAACTTTTCTTCCCAATCACAGTGCGCCTTTGCTGGGTGCGTCTTAGGCATTGTAGGCACCCCGGAACCCTGGTGGAACGCGGCGGGACTTGTGGGACTCGAACCTGGGTGTGATTTTGGACCAAATTCGGGACTTTTGCCCACTTTCCCAACTTTTCTTCCCAATCACAGTGCGCCTTTGCTGGGTGCGTCTTAGGCATTGTAGGCACCCCGGAACCCTGGTGGAACGCGGCGGGACTTGTGGGACTCGAACCTGGGTGTGATTTTGGACCAAATTCGGGACTTTTGCCCACTTTCCCAACTTTTCTTCCCAATCACAGTGCGCCTTTGCTGGGTGCGTCTTAGGCATTGTAGGCACCCCGGAACCCTGGTGGAACGCGGCGGGACTTGTGGGACTCGAACCTGGGTGTGATTTTGGACCAAATTCGGGACTTTTGCCCACTTTCCCAACTTTTCTTCCCAATCACAGTGCGCCTTTGCTGGGTGCGTCTTAGGCATTGTAGGCACCCCGGAACCCTGGTGGAACGCGGCGGGACTTGTGGGACTCGAACCTGGGTGTGATTTTGGACAGAATTCGGGACTTTTGCCCACTTTCCCAACTTTTCTTCCCAATCACAGTGCGCCTTTGCTGGGTGCGTCTTGGACATTGTAGGCACCCCGAGACCCTGGTGGAACGCGGCGGGACTTGTGGGACTCGAACCTGGGTGTGATTTTGGACCAAATTCGGGACTTTTGCCCACTTTCCCAACTTTTCTTCCCAATCACAGTGCGCCTTTGCTGGGTGCGTCTTAGGCATTGTAGGCACCCCGGAACCCTGGTGGAACGCGGCGGGACTTGTGGGACTCGAACCTGGGTGTGATTTTGGACCAAATTCGGGACTTTTGCCCACTTTCCCAACTTTTCTTCCCAATCACAGTGCGCCTTTGCTGGGTAAGTTGTGGACATGCCAGGCACCCCCGGAACCCTGGTGGAACGCGGCGGGACTTGTGGGACTCGAACCTGGGTGTGATTTTGGATCAAATTCGGGACTTTTGCCCACTTTCCCAACTTTTCTTCCCAATCACAGTGCGCCTTTGCTGGGTGCGTCTTGGACATTGTAGGCACCCCGAGACCCTGGTGGAACGCGGCGGGACTTGTGGGACTCGAACCTGGGTGTGATTTTGGACCAAATTCGGGACTTTTGCCCACTTTCCCAACTTTTCTTCCCAATCACAGTGCGCCTTTGCTGGGTGCGTCTTAGGCATTGTAGGCACCCCGGAACCCTGGTGGAACGCGGCGGGACTTGTGGGACTCGAACCTGGGTGTGATTTTGGACCAAATTCGGGACTTTTGCCCACTTTCCCAACTTTTCTTCCCAATCACAGTGCGCCTTTGCTGGGTGCGTCTTAGGCATTGTAGGCACCCCGGAACCCTGGTGGAACGCGGCGGGACTTGTGGGACTCGAACCTGGGTGTGATTTTGGACAGAATTCGGGACTTTTGCCCACTTTCCCAACTTTTCTTCCCAATCACAGTGCGCCTTTGCTGGGTGCGTCTTGGACATTGTAGGCACCCCGAGACCCTGGTGGAACGCGGCGGGACTTGTGGGACTCGAACCTGGGTGTGATTTTGGACCAAATTCGGGACTTTTGCCCACTTTCCCAACTTTTCTTCCCAATCACAGTGCGCCTTTGCTGGGTGCGTCTTAGGCATTGTAGGCACCCCGGAACCCTGGTGGAACGCGGCGGGACTTGTGGGACTCGAACCTGGGTGTGATTTTGGACCAAATTCGGGACTTTTGCCCACTTTCCCAACTTTTCTTCCCAATCACAGTGCGCCTTTGCTGGGTGCGTCTTAGGCATTGTAGGCACCCCGGAACCCTGGTGGAACGCGGCGGGACTTGTGGGACTCGAACCTGGGTGTGATTTTGGACCAAATTCGGGACTTTTGCCCACTTTCCCAACTTTTCTTCCCAATCACAGTGCACCTTTGCTGGGTAAGTTGTGGACATTGTAGGCACCCCGGCACTCTGATGGAACGCGGCGGGACTTGCGGGACTCGAACCTGGGTGTGATTTTGGACCAAATTCGGGACTTTTGCCCACTTTCCCAACTTTTCTTCCCAATCACAGTGCGCCTTTGCTGGGTGCGTTGTGGACATTGTAGGCACCCCGGAACCCTGGTGGAACGCGGCGGGACTTGTGGGACTCGAACCTGGGTGTGATTTTGGACCAAATTCGGGACTTTTGCCCACTTTCCCAACTTTTCTTCCCAATCACAGTGCGCCTTTGCTGGGTGCGTTGTGGACATTGTAGGCACCCCGAGACACTGGTGGAACGCGGCGGGACTTGTGGGACTCGAACCTGGGTGTGATTTTGGACCAAATTCGGGACTTTTGCCCACTTTCCCAACTTTTCTTCCCAATCACAGTGCGCCTTTGCTGGGTAAGTTGTGGACATTGTAGGCACCCCGAGACACTGGTGGAACGCGGCGGGACTTGTGGGACTCGAACCTGGGTGTGATTTTGGACCAAATTCGGGACTTTTGCCCACTTTCCCAACTTTTCTTCCCAATCACAGTGCGCCTTTGCTGGGTAAGTTGTGGACATTGTAGGCACCCCGAGACACTGGTGGAACGCGGCGGGACTTGCGGGACTCGAACCTGGGTGTGATTTTGGACCAAATTCGGGACTTTTGCCCACTTTCCCAACTTTTCTTCCCAATCACAGTGCGCCTTTGCTGGGTAAGTTGTGGACATTGTAGGCACCCCGGAACCCTGGTGGAACGCGGCGGGACTTGTGGGACTCGAACCTGGGTGTGATATTGGACCAAATTCGGGACTTTTGCCCACTTTCCCAACTTTTCTTCCCAATCACAGTGCGCCTTTGCTGGGTGCGTTGTGGACATTGTAGGCACCCCGGAACCCTGGTGGAACGCGGCGGGACTTGTGGGACTCGAACCTGGGTGTGATTTTGGACCAAATTCGGGACTTTTGCCCACTTTCCCAACTTTTCTTCCCAATCACAGTGCGCCTTTGCTGGGTAAGTTGTGGACATGCCAGGCACCCCCGGGACACCGGTGGAACGCGGCGGGACTTGTGGGACTCGAACCTGGGTGTGATTTTGGACCAAATTCGGGACTTTTGCCCACTTTCCCAACTTTTCTTCCCAATCACAGTGCGCCTTTGCTGGGTGCGTTGTGGACATGTCAGGCACCCCGGAACCCTGGTGGAACGCGGCGGGACTTGTGGGACTCGAACCTGGGTGTGATTTTGGACCAAATTCGGGACTTTTGCCCACTTTCCCAACTTTTCTTCCCAATCACAGTGCACCTTTGCTGGGTAAGTTGTGGACATTGTAGGCACCCCGGCACTCTGATGGAACGCGGCGGGACTTGCGGGACTCGAACCTGGGTGTGATTTTGGACCAAATTCGGGACTTTTGCCCACTTTCCCAACTTTTCTTCCCAATCACAGTGCGCCTTTGCTGGGTGCGTTGTGGACATTGTAGGCACCCCGGAACCCTGGTGGAACGCGGCGGGACTTGTGGGACTCGAACCTGGGTGTGATTTTGGACCAAATTCGGGACTTTTGCCCACTTTCCCAACTTTTCTTCCCAATCACAGTGCGCCTTTGCTGGGTGCGTTGTGGACATTGTAGGCACCCCGGAACCCTGGTGGAACGCGGCGGGACTTGTGGGACTCGAACCTGGGTGTGATTTTGGCTCAAATTCGGGACTTTTGCCCACTTTCCCAACTTTTCTTGCCCACTCACAGTGCGCCTTTGCTGGGTGCGTTGTGGACATGTCAGGCACACTGGTGGAACGCGGCGGGACTTGTGGGACTCGAACCTGGGTTTGATTTTGGATCATTTCGTGGACTTTTGCTATGCATGCCTTCTCCCCGCTAGTTTGATGTGTGCTGCTGCAAAAGTTCCAAGAGGGCGTTTTTGCCCCCCTCCAAACTCCCTCTCTTTGTTTATAGTGCATATTTTCTGCTGGATCTACTCTCTATTTACTCCAAGGAAAAAAACTAGCCGGTCGCGGCAAATTTTTACAATCGGTCGCCAAACTACGGCACGAGGGCCGAACGCGGTACGCCGGCGTCCAAGATACGGCCCGGGGATTTTTTTGATTTTTTGGGCTTTTTTTGATTTTTTTGGACATGTTGGGCATCCCAGGACTCGGGTGCGACTGCAGGACGTGTGGGGCTCTAACCTGGGTGTGGTTTTTGGTCATTTTTCCGGACTTTTGCCCACTTTTCCAACTTTTCTTCCCCACTCACAGTGCGCCTTTGCTGGGTGCGTTTTGGGCATGTGGGGGGCACCTCGGACTCGGGTGGGACGCGGCGGGACTTGTGGCACTCGTACCTGGGTGTGATTTTTGATCATTTTGTGGACTTTTCCCCAGACACTCTCCACTTGTCTACCCCACTTCCCCTGTGACTTTGCTGGGGGGGCGTTTCCCCGCTGGCCTTTGTCGTGTAAGGGTTACTTTTCTTTTTTTTCTGTCTGAAAATAGGGCCCCAAAAGGCCTCACACTCCCCGGGAAGACCTGATGGACGCCTCGGCGTCACTGAAACAGGCCAATCTGTCTGAAAATATGGCCCACGAAAGGCCTCACATTCCCCGGGAAGACCTGATGGACGCCCCGGCGTCACCGAAATACGGCAAACTGTCTGAAAATAGGGGCTCCAAGTGTTCCCCACTCTTTCTGGCCCACAAAAGGCCTCTCATTCCCCGGGAACACCTGTAGGACTCCCCGGCGTCAAGGGAATACGCCAAACTGTCTGAAAATAGGGCCCCAAAAGAACTGGAAATGATGCCTTTAATTTGGGGGGTGATGTCTTTAATTTGGGGGGTGCATTGGAGGCGGGAGTCCACTGGAGGGCTACACACCGTCTGAATATAGGGCCCCAAAAGGCCTGGAATTAATGTATTTAATTTGGGGGGTGCATTTGCAGCGAGTGTCCACCAGAGGGCTCCAATTCCCCAGCTATAGTCCTGGTACTCTAAAATGATGGCACTTAGTCAAATTTCCGCCTTTTTTTTGGACTTCCAGCGAGGAGAGGGACTAATTTTGCTTTCCGTACCCGGGTGGAGAACCATAGCAGGTCAGCCTTCTTAAAGGGACATCCTCCTAGGCACTTAGTCAAATTTCCGCCTTTTTTTTGGACTTCCAGCGAGGAGAGGGACTAATTTTGCTTTCCGCACCCGGGTGGAGAACCATAGCAGGTCAGCCTTCTTAAAGGGACATCCTCCTAGGCACTTAGTCAAATTTACGCCTTTTTTTTGGACTTCCAGCGAGGAGAGGGACTAATTTTGCTTTCCGTACCCGGGTGGAGAACCATAGCACGTCGGCCTTCTTAAAGGGAAATGCTCCTAGGCACTTAGTCAAATTCACGCCTTTTTTTTGGACTTCCAGCGAGGAGAGGGACAATTTTGCTTTCCGTACCCGGGTGGAGAACCATAGCAGGTCAGCCTTCTTAAAGGGACATCCTCCTAGGCACTTAGTCAAATTCACGCCTTTTTTTTTGGACTTCCAGCGAGGAGAGGGACAATTTTGCTTTCCTGACCCAGGTGGAGAACCATAGCACGTCGGCCTTCTTAAAGGGACATCCTCCTAGGCACTTAGTCAAATTCACGCCTTTTTTTTGGACTTCCAGCGAGGAGAGGGACTAATTTTGCTTTCCGCACCCGGGTGGAGAACCATAGCAGGTCAGCCTTCTTAAAGGGACATCCTCCTAGGCACTTAGTCAAATTCACGCCTTTTTTTTGGACTTCCAGCGAGGAGAGGGACTAATTTTGCTTTCCGTACCCGGGTGGAGAACCATAGCACGTCGGCCTTCTTAAAGGGAAATGCTCCTAGGCACTTAGTCAAATTCACGCCTTTTTTTTTGGACTTCCAGCGAGGAGAGGGACAATTTTGCTTTCCTGACCCAGGTGGAGAACCATAGCACGTCGGCCTTCTTAAAGGGACATCCTCCTAGGCACTTAGTCAAATTCACGCCTTTTTTTTGGACTTCCAGCGAGGAGAGGGACAATTTTGCTTTCCTGACCCAGGTGGAGAACCATAGCACGTCGGCCTTCTTAAAGGGAAATGCTCCTAGACACTTAGTCAAATTTACCAAACTTTTCTATAGAGCCCTGGTACTCTAAAATGATGACACATAGACAAAAAACCAAACTTTTCTATAGAGGCCTGGTACTCTAAAATGATGGCACTTAGTCAAATTTCCGCCTTTTTTTTGGACTTCCAGCGAGGAGAGGGACAATTTTGCTTTCCTGACCCAGGTGGAGAACCATAGCACGTCGGCCTCATAAAGG
The DNA here is from genome assembly GCF_033978685.3 of Nerophis lumbriciformis. Taxonomy (NCBI): domain Eukaryota; kingdom Metazoa; phylum Chordata; class Actinopteri; order Syngnathiformes; family Syngnathidae; genus Nerophis; species Nerophis lumbriciformis. Next base: position 91,441 of record NW_027316619.1, on the reverse strand, counting down.
GACATCCTCCTAGGCACTTAGTCAAATTTCCGCCTTTTTTTTGGACTTCCAGCGAGGAGAGGGACTAATTTGGCGTTCCAGACCCAGGTGGAGAACCATAGCAGGTCGGCCTTCTTAAAGGGACATGCCCCTAGACACTTAGTCAAATTTACGCCTGAAAATAGGGCCCCAAAAGAACTGGAAATAATGTGTTTAATTCAGGGTGCATTTGCAGCGAGTGTCCACCAGAGGGCTCCAATTCCCCAGCTATAGTCCTGGTACTCTAAAATGATGGCACTTAGTCAAATTTCCGCCTTTTTTTGATGACTTCCAACTAGGAGAGGGACTAATTTTGAGTTCCGGACCCGGGTGGAGAACCATAGCACGTCGGCCTTCTTAAAGGGACATCCTCCTAGGCACTTAGTCAAATTTCCGCCTTTTTTTTGGACTTCCAGCGAGGAGAGGGACTAATTTGGCGTTCCAGACCCAGGTGGAGAACCATAGCACGTCGGCCTTCTTTAAGGGACATCCTCCTAGGCACTTAGTCAAATTTACGCCTTTTTTTTGGACTTCCAGCGAGGAGAGGGACTAATTTTGCTTTCCGTACCCGGGTGGAGAACCATAGCACGTCGGCCTTCTTAAAGGGAAATGCTCCTAGGCACTTAGTCAAATTCACGCCTTTTTTTTGGACTTCCAGCGAGGAGAGGGACAATTTTGCTTTCCTGACCCAGGTGGAGAACCATAGCACGTCGGCCTTCTTAAAGGGAAATGCTCCTAGGCACTTAGTCAAATTCACGCCTTTTTTTTTTGGACTTCCAGCGAGGAGAGGGACTAATTTTGCTTTCCGTACCCGGGTGGAGAACCATAGCAGGTCGGCCTTCTTAAAGGGAAATGCTCCTAGACACTTAGTCAAATTTACCAAACTTTTCTATAGAGGCCTGGTACTCTAAAATGATGACACATAGACAAAAAACCAAACTTTTCTATAGAGGCCTGGTACTCTAAAATGATGACACATAGACAAAAAACCAAACTTTTCTATAGAGGCCTGGTACTCTAAAATAATGACACTTAGTCAAATTTCCGCCTTTTTTTGACTACTTCCAGCTAGGAGAGGGACTAATTTGGCGTTCCGTACCCAGGTGGAGAACCATAGCACGTCGGCCTTCTTAAAGGGAAATGCTCCTAGACACTTAGTCAAATTCACGCCTTTTTTTTGGACTTCCAGCTAGGAGAGGGACTAATTTGGCGTTCCGTACCCAGGTGGAGAACCATAGCACGTCGGCCTTCTTAAAGGGAAATGCTCCTAGACACTTAGTCAAATTCACGCCTTTTTTTTGGACTTCCAGCTAGGAGAGGGACTAATTTGGTGTTCCGTACCCAGGTAGAGAACCAAGGCACGTCGGCCTTCTTAAGGGGACATCCTCCTAGACACTTAGTCAAATTCACGCCTTTTTTTTTG
>NW_027316619.1:60000-80000 GCF_033978685.3 Nerophis lumbriciformis | reverse complement strand
TTCATTCATGCGGGAAAAGTTGAAAATGTGTCCGAGACAGCGCCCCCTAGGCGGACACACGCTCCGGACAGAGCCCCTGTCGCTCAAGCCCTGGAAGCCCTAAGTACCTGGGTGGAATCAGTTCCAGGATTTCATTCATGCGGGAAAAGTTGAAAATGTGTCCGAGACAGCGCCCTCTAGGCGGACACACGCTCCGGACAGAGCCCCTGTCGCTCAAGCCCTGGAAGCCCTAAGTACCTGGGTGGAATCAGTTCCAGGATTTCATCCATGCGGGAAAAGTTGAAAATGTGTCCGAGACAGCGCCCCCTAGGCGGACACACGCTCCGGACAGAGCCCCTGTCGCTCAAGCCCTGGAAGCCCTAAGTACCTGGGTGGAATCAGTTCCAGGATTTCATTCATGCGGGAAAAGTTGAAAATGTGTCCGAGATAGCGCCCCCTAGGCGGACACACGCTCCGGACAGAGCCCCTGTCGCTCAAGCCCTGGAAGCCCTAAGTACCTGGGTGGAATCAGTTCCAGGATTTCATTCATGCGGGAAAAGTTGAAAATGTGTCCGGGACAGCGCCCCCTAGGCGGACACACGCTCCGGACAGAGCCCCTGTCGCTCAAGCCCTGGAAGCCCTAAGTACCTGGGTGGAATCAGTTCCAGGATTTCATTCATGCGGGAAAAGTTGAAAATGTGTCCGAGATAGCGCCCCCTAGGCGGACACACGCTCCGGACAGAGCCCCTGTCGCTCAAGCCCTGGAAGCCCTAAGTACCTGGGTGGAATCAGTTCCAGGATTTCATTCATGCGGGAAAAGTTGAAAATGTGTCCGAGATAGCGCCCCTTAGGCGGACACAGGTGTCTGCATGAGCCCCTGTCGCTCAGAAGCTGGAAGAGCAGTTTGAAAAAGGACCGGGGTAAAGAGGGGGGAAGCACCATATATGTGTCCGGGAAGGCGCCCCTCGGGCGGACACAGGTGTCTGCATGAGCCCCTGTCGCTCAGATGCTGGAAGATCAGTTTGAAAAAGGACCGGGGTAAAGAGGGGGGAAGCACCATATATGTGTCCGGGAAGGCGCCCCTCGGGCGGACACAGGTGTCTGCATGAGCCCCTGTCGCTCAGATGCTGGAAGATCAGTTTGAAAAAGGACCGGGGTAAAGAGGGGGGAAGCACCATATATGTGTCCGGGAAGGCGCCCCTCGGGCGGACACAGGTGTCTGCATGAGCCCCTGTCGCTCAGATGCTGGAAGATCAGTTTGAAAAAGGACCGGGGTAAAGAGGGGGGAAGCACCATATATGTGTCCGGGAAGGCGCCCCTCGGGCGGACACAGGTGTCTGCATGAGCCCCTGTCGCTCAGATGCTGGAAGATCAGTTTGAAAAAGGACCGGGGTAAAGAGGGGGGAAGCACCATATATGTGTCCGGGAAGGCGCCCCTCGGGCGGACACAGGTGTCTGCATGAGCCCCTGTCGCTCAGATGCTGGAAGATCAGTTTGAAAAAAGAACCAGAGGATAGAGGGGAAAAACACCATATTTGTGTCCGAAAATAGCTCACTTTGACTCGGACGCGTTCCCTGTGATTTCAGCCTGTCAGACATGGTGCACATAGTAACGAGATGGAGGTGTTTTGGTCGACCAGGTAAAAAACGAAAAATCGAGAGAAGGTAAAAAGTAGGTGAAAAATTAAGCCTCTCTCGTTAAGGTACTTAGAAAAAATCCCAAAAAAAAAATGAACTCCCATTGAAATGAATGGGGAAAATTTTTTTTCTCGTTTTTTTTCTAAGTACAACAACGAGAGAAGGTAAAAAATGGTTTTTTTTAGCCTCTCTCGTTAAGGTACTTAGAAAAAAACCCAGATTTTTTATTTTCTCGTTTTTTTTCTAAGTACAACAACGAGAGAAGGTAAAAACAGGTGCTTTTTAGCCTCTCTCGTTAAGGTACTTGGAAAAAATCCGAGACATGTTTGGTCTTCCCCACTGACAGTGCGCCTTTGCTGGGTAAGTTGTGGACGTGCCAGGCACCCCCGGGACACCGGTGGAACGCGGCCGGACTCGTGGTACTCCAACCCGGGCATAATTTTGGATATTTCCCGGTCCTTTTTTTCACCACTTTCCCAACTTTTCTTCCCAATCACAGTGCGCCTTTGCTGGGTAAGTTGTGGACATGGCAGGCACCCCCGGGACACCGGTGGAACGCGGCCGGACTCGTGGTACTCCAACCCGGGCATAATATTGGATCAAATTCGGGACTTTTGCCCACTTTCCCAACTTTTCTTCCCAATCACAGTGCGCCTTTGCTGGGTAAGTTGTGGACATGCCAGGCACCCCCGGGACACCGGTGGAACGCGGCCGGACTCGTGGTACTCCAACCCGGGCATAATTTTGGATCAAATTCGGGACTTTTGCCCACTTTCCCAACTTTTCTTCCCAATCACAGTGCGCCTTTGCTGGGTAAGTTGTGGACATGGCAGGCACCCCCGGGACACCGGTGGAACGCGGCCGGACTCGTGGTACTCCAACCCGGGCATAATATTGGATCAAATTCGGGACTTTTGCCCACTTTCCCAACTTTTCTTCCCAATCACAGTGCGCCTTTGCTGGGTAAGTTGTGGACATGCCAGGCACCCCCGGGACACCGGTGGAACGCGGCCGGACTCGTGGTACTCCAACCCGGGCATAATTTTGGATCAAATTCGGGACTTTTGCCCACTTTCCCAACTTTTCTTCCCAATCACAGTGCGCCTTTGCTGGGTAAGTTGTGGACATGCCAGGCACCCCCGGGACACCGGTGGAACGCGGCCGGACTCGTGGTACTCCAACCCGGGCATAATTTTGGATCAAATTCGGGACTTTTGCCCACTTTCCCAACTTTTCTTCCCAATCACAGTGCGCCTTTGCTGGGTAAGTTGTGGACATGCCAGGCACCCCCGGAACCCTGGTGGAACGCGGCGGGACTTGTGGGACTCGAACCTGGGTGTGATTTTGGATCAAATTCGGGACTTTTGCCCACTTTCCCAACTTTTCTTCCCAATCACAGTGCGCCTTTGCTGGGTGCGTCTTGGACATTGTAGGCACCCCGAGACCCTGGTGGAACGCGGCGGGACTTGTGGGACTCGAACCTGGGTGTGATTTTGGACCAAATTCGGGACTTTTGCCCACTTTCCCAACTTTTCTTCCCAATCACAGTGCGCCTTTGCTGGGTGCGTCTTAGGCATTGTAGGCACCCCGGAACCCTGGTGGAACGCGGCGGGACTTGTGGGACTCGAACCTGGGTGTGATTTTGGACCAAATTCGGGACTTTTGCCCACTTTCCCAACTTTTCTTCCCAATCACAGTGCGCCTTTGCTGGGTGCGTCTTAGGCATTGTAGGCACCCCGGAACCCTGGTGGAACGCGGCGGGACTTGTGGGACTCGAACCTGGGTGTGATTTTGGACAGAATTCGGGACTTTTGCCCACTTTCCCAACTTTTCTTCCCAATCACAGTGCGCCTTTGCTGGGTGCGTCTTGGACATTGTAGGCACCCCGAGACCCTGGTGGAACGCGGCGGGACTTGTGGGACTCGAACCTGGGTGTGATTTTGGACCAAATTCGGGACTTTTGCCCACTTTCCCAACTTTTCTTCCCAATCACAGTGCGCCTTTGCTGGGTGCGTCTTAGGCATTGTAGGCACCCCGGAACCCTGGTGGAACGCGGCGGGACTTGTGGGACTCGAACCTGGGTGTGATTTTGGACCAAATTCGGGACTTTTGCCCACTTTCCCAACTTTTCTTCCCAATCACAGTGCGCCTTTGCTGGGTGCGTCTTAGGCATTGTAGGCACCCCGGAACCCTGGTGGAACGCGGCGGGACTTGTGGGACTCGAACCTGGGTGTGATTTTGGACCAAATTCGGGACTTTTGCCCACTTTCCCAACTTTTCTTCCCAATCACAGTGCGCCTTTGCTGGGTGCGTCTTAGGCATTGTAGGCACCCCGGAACCCTGGTGGAACGCGGCGGGACTTGTGGGACTCGAACCTGGGTGTGATTTTGGACCAAATTCGGGACTTTTGCCCACTTTCCCAACTTTTCTTCCCAATCACAGTGCGCCTTTGCTGGGTGCGTCTTAGGCATTGTAGGCACCCCGGAACCCTGGTGGAACGCGGCGGGACTTGTGGGACTCGAACCTGGGTGTGATTTTGGACAGAATTCGGGACTTTTGCCCACTTTCCCAACTTTTCTTCCCAATCACAGTGCGCCTTTGCTGGGTGCGTCTTGGACATTGTAGGCACCCCGAGACCCTGGTGGAACGCGGCGGGACTTGTGGGACTCGAACCTGGGTGTGATTTTGGACCAAATTCGGGACTTTTGCCCACTTTCCCAACTTTTCTTCCCAATCACAGTGCGCCTTTGCTGGGTGCGTCTTAGGCATTGTAGGCACCCCGGAACCCTGGTGGAACGCGGCGGGACTTGTGGGACTCGAACCTGGGTGTGATTTTGGACCAAATTCGGGACTTTTGCCCACTTTCCCAACTTTTCTTCCCAATCACAGTGCGCCTTTGCTGGGTAAGTTGTGGACATGCCAGGCACCCCCGGAACCCTGGTGGAACGCGGCGGGACTTGTGGGACTCGAACCTGGGTGTGATTTTGGATCAAATTCGGGACTTTTGCCCACTTTCCCAACTTTTCTTCCCAATCACAGTGCGCCTTTGCTGGGTGCGTCTTGGACATTGTAGGCACCCCGAGACCCTGGTGGAACGCGGCGGGACTTGTGGGACTCGAACCTGGGTGTGATTTTGGACCAAATTCGGGACTTTTGCCCACTTTCCCAACTTTTCTTCCCAATCACAGTGCGCCTTTGCTGGGTGCGTCTTAGGCATTGTAGGCACCCCGGAACCCTGGTGGAACGCGGCGGGACTTGTGGGACTCGAACCTGGGTGTGATTTTGGACCAAATTCGGGACTTTTGCCCACTTTCCCAACTTTTCTTCCCAATCACAGTGCGCCTTTGCTGGGTGCGTCTTAGGCATTGTAGGCACCCCGGAACCCTGGTGGAACGCGGCGGGACTTGTGGGACTCGAACCTGGGTGTGATTTTGGACAGAATTCGGGACTTTTGCCCACTTTCCCAACTTTTCTTCCCAATCACAGTGCGCCTTTGCTGGGTGCGTCTTGGACATTGTAGGCACCCCGAGACCCTGGTGGAACGCGGCGGGACTTGTGGGACTCGAACCTGGGTGTGATTTTGGACCAAATTCGGGACTTTTGCCCACTTTCCCAACTTTTCTTCCCAATCACAGTGCGCCTTTGCTGGGTGCGTCTTAGGCATTGTAGGCACCCCGGAACCCTGGTGGAACGCGGCGGGACTTGTGGGACTCGAACCTGGGTGTGATTTTGGACCAAATTCGGGACTTTTGCCCACTTTCCCAACTTTTCTTCCCAATCACAGTGCGCCTTTGCTGGGTGCGTCTTAGGCATTGTAGGCACCCCGGAACCCTGGTGGAACGCGGCGGGACTTGTGGGACTCGAACCTGGGTGTGATTTTGGACCAAATTCGGGACTTTTGCCCACTTTCCCAACTTTTCTTCCCAATCACAGTGCACCTTTGCTGGGTAAGTTGTGGACATTGTAGGCACCCCGGCACTCTGATGGAACGCGGCGGGACTTGCGGGACTCGAACCTGGGTGTGATTTTGGACCAAATTCGGGACTTTTGCCCACTTTCCCAACTTTTCTTCCCAATCACAGTGCGCCTTTGCTGGGTGCGTTGTGGACATTGTAGGCACCCCGGAACCCTGGTGGAACGCGGCGGGACTTGTGGGACTCGAACCTGGGTGTGATTTTGGACCAAATTCGGGACTTTTGCCCACTTTCCCAACTTTTCTTCCCAATCACAGTGCGCCTTTGCTGGGTGCGTTGTGGACATTGTAGGCACCCCGAGACACTGGTGGAACGCGGCGGGACTTGTGGGACTCGAACCTGGGTGTGATTTTGGACCAAATTCGGGACTTTTGCCCACTTTCCCAACTTTTCTTCCCAATCACAGTGCGCCTTTGCTGGGTAAGTTGTGGACATTGTAGGCACCCCGAGACACTGGTGGAACGCGGCGGGACTTGTGGGACTCGAACCTGGGTGTGATTTTGGACCAAATTCGGGACTTTTGCCCACTTTCCCAACTTTTCTTCCCAATCACAGTGCGCCTTTGCTGGGTAAGTTGTGGACATTGTAGGCACCCCGAGACACTGGTGGAACGCGGCGGGACTTGCGGGACTCGAACCTGGGTGTGATTTTGGACCAAATTCGGGACTTTTGCCCACTTTCCCAACTTTTCTTCCCAATCACAGTGCGCCTTTGCTGGGTAAGTTGTGGACATTGTAGGCACCCCGGAACCCTGGTGGAACGCGGCGGGACTTGTGGGACTCGAACCTGGGTGTGATATTGGACCAAATTCGGGACTTTTGCCCACTTTCCCAACTTTTCTTCCCAATCACAGTGCGCCTTTGCTGGGTGCGTTGTGGACATTGTAGGCACCCCGGAACCCTGGTGGAACGCGGCGGGACTTGTGGGACTCGAACCTGGGTGTGATTTTGGACCAAATTCGGGACTTTTGCCCACTTTCCCAACTTTTCTTCCCAATCACAGTGCGCCTTTGCTGGGTAAGTTGTGGACATGCCAGGCACCCCCGGGACACCGGTGGAACGCGGCGGGACTTGTGGGACTCGAACCTGGGTGTGATTTTGGACCAAATTCGGGACTTTTGCCCACTTTCCCAACTTTTCTTCCCAATCACAGTGCACCTTTGCTGGGTAAGTTGTGGACATTGTAGGCACCCCGGCACTCTGATGGAACGCGGCGGGACTTGCGGGACTCGAACCTGGGTGTGATTTTGGATCCAATTCGGGACTTTTGCCCACTTTCCCAACTTTTCTTCCCAATCACAGTGCGCCTTTGCTGGGTGCGTTGTGGACATTGTAGGCGCCCCGAGACACTGGTGGAACGCGGCGGGACTTGTGGGACTCGAACCTGGGTGTGATTTTGGACCAAATTCGGGACTTTTGCCCACTTTCCCAACTTTTCTTCCCAATCACAGTGCGCCTTTGCTGGGTGCGTCGTGGACATTGTAGGCACCCCGGAACCCTGGTGGAACGCGGCGGGACTTGTGGGACTCGAACCTGGGTGTGATTTTGGACCAAATTCGGGACTTTTGCCCACTTTCCCAACTTTTCTTCCCAATCACAGTGCGCCTTTGCTGGGTGCGTCGTGGACATTGTAGGCACCCCGGAACCCTGGTGGAACGCGGCGGGACTTGTGGGACTCGAACCTGGGTGTGATTTTGGACCAAATTCGGGACTTTTGCCCACTTTCCCAACTTTTCTTCCCAATCACAGTGCGCCTTTGCTGGGTGCGTTGTGGACATTGTAGGCACCCCGAGACACTGGTGGAACGCGGCGGGACTTGTGGGACTCGAACCTGGGTGTGCTTTTGGACCAAATTCGGGACTTTTGCCCACTTTCCCAACTTTTCTTCCCAATCACAGTGCGCCTTTGCTGGGTAAGTTGTGGACATTGTAGGCACCCCGGAACCCTGGTGGAACGCGGCGGGACTTGTGGGACTCGAACCTGGGTGTGATTTTGGACCAAATTCGGGACTTTTGCCCACTTTCCCAACTTTTCTTCCCAATCACAGTGCGCCTTTGCTGGGTGCGTTGTGGACATTGTAGGCACCCCGAGACACTGGTGGAACGCGGCGGGACTTGTGGGACTCGAACCTGGGTGTGATTTTGGACCAAATTCGGGACTTTTGCCCACTTTCCCAACTTTTCTTCCCAATCACAGTGCGCCTTTGCTGGGTAAGTTGTGGACATTGTAGGCACCCCGGAACCCTGGTGGAACGCGGCGGGACTTGTGGGACTCGAACCTGGGTGTGATTTTGGACCAAATTCGGGACTTTTGCCCACTTTCCCAACTTTTCTTCCCAATCACAGTGCGCCTTTGCTGGGTGCGTCTTAGGCATTGTAGGCACCCCGGAACCCTGGTGGAACGCGGCGGGACTTGTGGGACTCGAACCTGGGTGTGATTTTGGACCAAATTCGGGACTTTTGCCCACTTTCCCAACTTTTCTTCCCAATCACAGTGCGCCTTTGCTGGGTGCGTTGTGGACATTGTAGGCACCCCGAGACACTGGTGGAACGCGGCGGGACTTGTGGGACTCGAACCTGGGTGTGATTTTGGACCAAATTCGGGACTTTTGCCCACTTTCCCAACTTTTCTTCCCAATCACAGTGCGCCTTTGCTGGGTGCGTCGTGGACATTGTAGGCACCCCGGAACCCTGGTGGAACGCGGCGGGACTTGTGGGACTCGAACCTGGGTGTGATTTTGGACCGAATTCGGGACTTTTGCCCACTTTCCCAACTTTTCTTCCCAATCACAGTGCGCCTTTGCTGGGTGCGTTGTGGACATTGTAGGCACCCCGGCACTCTGATGGAACGCGGCGGGACTTGCGGGACTCGAACCTGGGTGTGATTTTGGACCAAATTCGGGACTTTTCTTGTGGGACTCGAACCTGGGTGTGATTTTGGACCAAATTCGGGACTTTTGCCCACTTTCCCAACTTTTCTTCCCAATCACAGTGCGCCTTTGCTGGGTGCGTTGTGGACATTGTAGGCACCCCGGAACCCTGGTGGAACGCGGCGGGACTTGTGGGACTCGAACCTGGGTGTGATTTTGGACCAAATTCGGGACTTTTGCCCACTTTCCCAACTTTTCTCCCCACTCACAGTGCGCCTTTGCTGGGTAAGTTGTGGACATTGTAGGCACCCCGGAACCCTGGTGGAACGCGGCGGGACTTGTGGGACTCGAACCTGGGTGTGATTTTGGATAAAATTCGGGACTTTTGCCCACTTTCCCAACTTTTCTTCCCAATCACAGTGCACCTTTGCTGGGTGCGTTGTGGACATTGTAGGCACCCCGAGACACTGGTGGAACGCGGCGGGACTTGTGGGACTGGAACCTGGGTGTGATTTTGGACCAAATTCGGGACTTTTGCCCACTTTCCCAACTTTTCTTCCCAATCACAGTGCGCCTTTGCTGGGTGCGTTGTGGACATTGTAGGCACCCCGAGACACTGGTGGAACGCGGCGGGACTTGTGGGACTCGAACCTGGGTGTGATTTTGGACCAAATTCGGGACTTTTGCCCACTTTCCCAACTTTTCTTCCCAATCACAGTGCGCCTTTGCTGGGTGCGTTGTGGACATTGTAGGCACCCCGGAACCCTGGTGGAACGCGGCGGGACTTGTGGGACTCGAACCTGGGTGTGATTTTGGACCAAATTCGGGACTTTTGCCCACTTTCCCAACTTTTCTTCCCAATCACAGTGCGCCTTTGCTGGGTGCGTCGTGGACATTGTAGGCACCCCGGAACCCTGGTGGAACGCGGCGGGACTTGTGGGACTCGAACCTGGGTGTGATTTTGGACCAAATTCGGGACTTTTGCCCACTTTCCCAACTTTTCTTCCCAATCACAGTGCGCCTTTGCTGGGTGCGTTGTGGACATTGTAGGCACCCCGGAACCCTGGTGGAACGCGGCGGGACTTGTGGGACTCGAACCTGGGTGTGATTTTGGACCAAATTCGGGACTTTTGCCCACTTTCCCAACTTTTCTTCCCAATCACAGTGCGCCTTTGCTGGGTGCGTTGTGGACATTGTAGGCACCCCGGAACCCTGGTGGAACGCGGCGGGACTTGTGGGACTCGAACCTGGGTGTGATTTTGGACCAAATTCGGGACTTTTGCCCACTTTCCCAACTTTTCTTCCCAATCACAGTGCGCCTTTGCTGGGTGCGTTGTGGACATTGTAGGCACCCCGGAACCCTGGTGGAACGCGGCGGGACTTGTGGGACTCGAACCTGGGTGTGATTTTGGACCAAATTCGGGACTTTTGCCCACTTTCCCAACTTTTCTTCCCAATCACAGTGCGCCTTTGCTGGGTGCGTTGTGGACATTGTAGGCACCCCGGAACCCTGGTGGAACGCGGCGGGACTTGCGGGACTCGAACCTGGGTGTGATTTTGGATAAAATTCGGGACTTTTGCCCACTTTCCCAACTTTTCTTCCCAATCACAGTGCACCTTTGCTGGGTAAGTTGTGGACATTGTAGGCACCCCGGAACCCTGGTGGAACGCGGCGGGACTTGTGGGACTCGAACCTGGGTGTGATTTTGGATCCAATTCGGGACTTTTGCCCACTTTCCCAACTTTTCTTCCCAATCACAGTGCGCCTTTGCTGGGTGCGTTGTGGACATTGTAGGCGCCCCGAGACACTGGTGGAACGCGGCGGGACTTGTGGGACTCGAACCTGGGTGTGATTTTGGACCAAATTCGGGACTTTTGCCCACTTTCCCAACTTTTCTTCCCAATCACAGTGCGCCTTTGCTGGGTGCGTCGTGGACATTGTAGGCACCCCGGAACCCTGGTGGAACGCGGCGGGACTTGTGGGACTCGAACCTGGGTGTGATTTTGGACCAAATTCGGGACTTTTGCCCACTTTCCCAACTTTTCTTCCCAATCACAGTGCGCCTTTGCTGGGTGCGTCGTGGACATTGTAGGCACCCCGGAACCCTGGTGGAACGCGGCGGGACTTGTGGGACTCGAACCTGGGTGTGATTTTGGACCAAATTCGGGACTTTTGCCCACTTTCCCAACTTTTCTTCCCAATCACAGTGCGCCTTTGCTGGGTGCGTTGTGGACATTGTAGGCACCCCGAGACACTGGTGGAACGCGGCGGGACTTGTGGGACTCGAACCTGGGTGTGCTTTTGGACCAAATTCGGGACTTTTGCCCACTTTCCCAACTTTTCTTCCCAATCACAGTGCGCCTTTGCTGGGTAAGTTGTGGACATTGTAGGCACCCCGGAACCCTGGTGGAACGCGGCGGGACTTGTGGGACTCGAACCTGGGTGTGATTTTGGACCAAATTCGGGACTTTTGCCCACTTTCCCAACTTTTCTTCCCAATCACAGTGCGCCTTTGCTGGGTGCGTTGTGGACATTGTAGGCACCCCGAGACACTGGTGGAACGCGGCGGGACTTGTGGGACTCGAACCTGGGTGTGATTTTGGACCAAATTCGGGACTTTTGCCCACTTTCCCAACTTTTCTTCCCAATCACAGTGCGCCTTTGCTGGGTAAGTTGTGGACATTGTAGGCACCCCGGAACCCTGGTGGAACGCGGCGGGACTTGTGGGACTCGAACCTGGGTGTGATTTTGGACCAAATTCGGGACTTTTGCCCACTTTCCCAACTTTTCTTCCCAATCACAGTGCGCCTTTGCTGGGTGCGTCTTAGGCATTGTAGGCACCCCGGAACCCTGGTGGAACGCGGCGGGACTTGTGGGACTCGAACCTGGGTGTGATTTTGGACCAAATTCGGGACTTTTGCCCACTTTCCCAACTTTTCTTCCCAATCACAGTGCGCCTTTGCTGGGTGCGTTGTGGACATTGTAGGCACCCCGAGACACTGGTGGAACGCGGCGGGACTTGTGGGACTCGAACCTGGGTGTGATTTTGGACCAAATTCGGGACTTTTGCCCACTTTCCCAACTTTTCTTCCCAATCACAGTGCGCCTTTGCTGGGTGCGTTGTGGACATTGTAGGCACCCCGGAACCCTGGTGGAACGCGGCGGGACTTGTGGGACTCGAACCTGGGTGTGATTTTGGACCAAATTCGGGACTTTTGCCCACTTTCCCAACTTTTCTTCCCAATCACAGTGCGCCTTTGCTGGGTGCGTTGTGGACATTGTAGGCACCCCGAGACACTGGTGGAACGCGGCGGGACTTGTGGGACTCGAACCTGGGTGTGATTTTGGACCAAATTCGGGACTTTTGCCCACTTTCCCAACTTTTCTTCCCAATCACAGTGCGCCTTTGCTGGGTGCGTCGTGGACATGTCAGGCACCCTGGAACCCTGGTGGAACGCGGCGGGACTTGTGGGACTCGAACCTGGGTGTGATTTTGGACCAAATTCGGGACTTTTGCCCACTTTCCCAACTTTTCTTCCCAATCACAGTGCGCCTTTGCTGGGTGCGTCGTGGACATTGTAGGCACCCCGGAACCCTGGTGGAACGCGGCGGGACTTGTGGGACTCGAACCTGGGTGTGATTTTGGACCAAATTCGGGACTTTTGCCCACTTTCCCAACTTTTCTTGCCCACTCACAGTGCGCCTTTGCTGGGTGCGTTGTGGACATTGTAGGCACCCCGGAACCCTGGTGGAACGCGGCGGGACTTGTGGGACTCGAACCTGGGTGTGATTTTGGACCAAATTCGGGACTTTTGCCCACTTTCCCAACTTTTCTCCCCAATCACAGTGCGCCTGGATTTTTGATCATTTCGTGGACTTTTGCTATGCATGCCTTCTCCCCGCTAGTTTGATGTGTGCTGCTGCAAAAGTTCCAAGAGGGCGTTTTTGCCCCCCTCCAAACTCCCTCTCTTTGTTTATAGTGCATATTTTCTGCTGGATCTACTCTCTATTTACTCCAAGGAAAAAAACTAGCCGGTCGCGGCAAATTTTTACAATCGGTCGCCAAACTACGGCACGAGGGCCGAACGCGGTACGCCGGCGTCCAAGATACGGCCCGGGGATTTTTTTGATTTTTTGGGCTTTTTTTGATTTTTTTGGACATGTTGGGCATCCCAGGACTCGGGTGCGACTGCAGGACGTGTGGGGCTCTAACCTGGGTGTGGTTTTTGGTCATTTTTCCGGACTTTTGCCCACTTTTCCAAATTTTCTTCCCAATCACAGTGCGCCTTTGCTGGGTGCGTTTTGGGCATGTGGGGGGCACCTCGGACTCGGGTGGGACGCGGCGGGACTTGTGGCACTCGTACCTGGGTGTGATTTTTGATCATTTTGTGGACTTTTCCCCAGACACTCTCCACTTGTCTACCCCACTTCCCCTGTGACTTTGCTGGGGGGGCGTTTCCCCGCTGTCCTTTGTAGTGTAAGGGTTACTTTTCTTTTTTTTCTGTCTGAAAATAGGGCCCCAAAAGGCCTCACACTCCCCGGGAAGACCTGATGGACGCCTCGGCGTCACTGAAACAGGCCAATCTGTCTGAAAATATGGCCCACGAAAGGCCTCACATTCCCCGGGAAGACCTGACGGACGCCCCGGCGTCACCGAAATACGGCAAACTGTCTGAAAATAGGGGCTCCAAGTGTTCCCCACTATTTCTGGCCCACAAAAGGCCTCTCATTCCCCGGGAACACCTGTAGGACTCCCCGGCGTCAAGGAAATACGCCAAACCGTCTGAAAATAGGGGCCCAAAAGAACTGGAAATAATGTGTTTAATTTGGGGGGTGATGTCTATAATTATGGGGGTGCATTGGAGGCGGGAGTCCACTGGAGGGCTCCACACCGTCTGAATATAGGGCCCCAAAAGGCCTGGAATTAATGTATTTAATTTGGGGGGTGCATTTGCAGCGGGAGTCCACCGGAGGGCTCCAATTCCCCACTCTTTTGTTGACCTATGTATGGCCCCAAAAGGCCTCTCATTCCCCGGGGAGACCTGAAGGACCCCCCCGGCGTCACCGAAATAAGCCAAACTGTCTGAAAATAGGGGCTCCAAGGGTTCCCCACTCTTTCTGGCCCACAAAAGGCCTCTCATTCCCCGGGAACACCTGTAGGACTCCCCGGCGTCAAGGAAATACGCCAAACTGTCTGAAAATAGGGCCCCAAAAGAACTGGAAATGATGCCTTTAATTTGGGGGGTGATGTCTTTAATTTGGGGGGTGCATTGGAGGCGGGAGTCCACTGGAGGGCTCCACACCGTCTGAATATAGGGCCCCAAAAGGCCTGGAATTAATGTCTTTAATTTGGGGGGTGCATTTGCAGCGGGAGTCCACCGGAGGGCTCCATTTCCCCACTCTTTTGTTGACATATGGCCACAAAAGGCCTCTCATTCCCCGGGAAGACCTGATGGACGCCCCGGCGTCACCGAAATAAGCCAAACTGTCTGAAAATAGGGGCTCCAAGGGTTCCCCACTCTTTCTGGCCCACAAAAGGCCTCTCATTCCCCGGGAACACCTGTAGGACTCCCCGGCGTCAAGGAAATCCGCCAAACTGTCTGAAAATAGGGCCCCAAAAGAACTGGAAATGATGCCTTTAATTTGGGGGGTGATGTCTTTAATTTGGGGGGTGCGTTGGAGGCGGGAGTCCACTGGAGGGCTACACACCGTCTGAATATAGGGCCCCAAAAGGCCTGGAATTAATGTATTTAATTTGGGGGGTGCATTTGCAGCGGGAGTCCACCGGAGGGCTCCATTTCCCCACTCTTTTGTTGACATATGGCCACAAAAGGCCTCTCATTCCCCGGGAAGACCTGATGGACGCCCCGGCGTCACCGAAATAAGCCAAACTGTCTGAAAATAGGGGCTCCAAGGGTCCCCCACTCTTTCTGGCCCACAAAAGGCCTCTCATTCCCCGGGAACACCAAAAGAACTGGAAATAATGTGTTTAATTCAGGGTGCATTTGCAGCGAGTGTCCACCAGAGGGCTCCAATTCCCCAGCTATAGTCCTGGTACTCTAAAATGATGGCACTTAGTCAAATTTCCGCCTTTTTTTGATGACTTCCAACTAGGAGAGGGACTAATTTTGAGTTCCGGACCCGGGTGGAGAACCATAGCAGGTCGGCCTTCTTAAAGGGAAATGCTCCTAGGCACTTAGTCAAATTTACGCCTTTTTTTTGGACTTCCAGCGAGGAGAGGGACTAATTTTGCTTTCCGTACCCGGGTGGAGAACCATAGCAGGTCAGCCTTCTTAAAGGGACATCCTCCTAGGCACTTAGTCAAATTTCCGCCTTTTTTTTGGACTTCCAGCGAGGAGAGGGACTAATTTTGCTTTCCGCACCCGGGTGGAGAACCATAGCAGGTCAGCCTTCTTAAAGGGACATCCTCCTAGGCACTTAGTCAAATTTACACCTTTTTTTTGGACTTCCAGCGAGGAGAGGGACTAATTTTGCTTTCCGTACCCGGGTGGAAAACCATAGCAGGTCAGCCTTCTTAAAGGGACATCCTCCTAGGCACTTAGTCAAATTTACGCCTTTTTTTTGGACTTCCAGCGAGGAGAGGGACTAATTTTGCTTTCCGTACCCGGGTGGAGAACCATAGCAGGTCAGCCTTCTTAAAGGGACATCCTCCTAGGCACTTAGTCAAATTTACGCCTTTTTTTTGGACTTCCAGCGAGGAGAGGGACTAATTTTGCTTTCCGTACCCGGGTGGAGAACCATAGCAGGTCAGCCTTCTTAAAGGGACATCCTCCTAGGCACTTAGTCAAATTTACGCCTTTTTTTTGGACTTCCAGCGAGGAGAGGGACAATTTTGCTTTCCTGACCCAGGTGGAGAACCATAGCAGGTCGGCCTTCTTAAAGGGAAATGCTCCTAGACACTTAGTCAAATTCACGCCTTTTTTTTGGACTTCCAGCGAGGAGAGGGACAATTTTGCGTTCCTGACCCAGGTGGAGAACCATAGCAGGTCGGCCTTCTTAAAGGGACATCCTCCTAGGCACTTAGTCAAATTTACGACATTTTTTTTTGGACTTCCAGCGAGGAGAGGGACTAATTTTGCTTTCCGGACCCAGGTGGAGAACCATAGCAGGTCGGCCTTCTTAAAGGGACATCCTCCTAGGCACTTAGTCAAATTTACGCCTTTTTTTTGGACTTCCAGCGAGGAGAGGGACTAATTTTGCTTTCCGTACCCGGGTGGAGAACCATAGCACGTCGGCCTTCTTTAAGGGACATCCTCCTAGGCACTTAGTCAAATTTACGCCTTTTTTTTGGACTTCCAGCGAGGAGAGGGACAATTTTGCTTTCCTGACCCAGGTGGAGAACCATAGCACGTCGGCCTTCTTAAAGGGAAATGCTCCTAGGCACTTAGTCAAATTTACGCCTTTTTTTTGGACTTCCAGCGAGGAGAGGGACTAATTTTGCTTTCCGTACCCGGGTGGAGAACCATAGCACGTCGGCCTTCTTAAAGGGAAATGCTCCTAGGCACTTAGTCAAATTCACGCCTTTTTTTTGGACTTCCAGCGAGGAGAGGGACAATTTGGCGTTCCTGACCCAGGTGGAGAACCATAGCAGGTCGGCCTTCTTAAAGGGAAATGCTCCTAGACACTTAGTCAAATTTACACCTTTTTTTTTTGGACTTCCAGCGAGGAGAGGGACAATTTTGCTTTCCTGACCCAGGTGGAGAACCATAGCACGTCGGCCTTCTTAAAGGGACATCCTCCTAGGCACTTAGTCAAATTCACGCCTTTTTTTTGGACTTCCAGCGAGGAGAGGGACAATTTGGCGTTCCTGACCCAGGTGGAGAACCATAGCAGGTCGGCCTTCTTAAAGGGAAATGCTCCTAGGCACTTAGTCAAATTTACACCTTTTTTTTTGGACTTCCAGCGAGGAGAGGGACTAATTTGGCGTTCCGTACCCAGGTAGAGAACCAAGGCACGTCGGCCTTCTTAAGGGGACATCCTCCTAGACACTTAGTCAAATTCACGCCTTTTTTTTTGGACTTCCAGCTAGGAGAGGGACTAATTTTGCTTTCCGTACCCGGGTGGAGAACCATAGCAGGTCAGCCTTCTTAAAGGGACATCCTCCTAGGCACTTAGTCAAATTTCCGCCTTTTTTTTGGACTTCCAGCGAGGAGAGGGACTAATTTTGCTTTCCGCACCCGGGTGGAGAACCATAGCAGGTCAGCCTTCTTAAAGGGACATCCTCCTAGGCACTTAGTCAAATTTACGCCTTTTTTTTGGACTTCCAGCGAGGAGAGGGACTAATTTTGCTTTCCGTACCCGGGTGGAGAACCATAGCACGTCGGCCTTCTTAAAGGGAAATGCTCCTAGGCACTTAGTCAAATTTACGCCTTTTTTTTGGACTTCCAGCGAGGAGAGGGACTAATTTTGCTTTCCGTACCCGGGTGGAGAACCATAGCACGTCGGCCTTCTTAAAGGGAAATGCTCCTAGGCACTTAGTCAAATTCACGCCTTTTTTTTGGACTTCCAGCGAGGAGAGGGACAATTTGGCGTTCCTGACCCAGGTGGAGAACCATAGCAGGTCGGCCTTCTTAAAGGGAAATGCTCCTAGACACTTAGTCAAATTTACACCTTTTTTTTTTGGACTTCCAGCGAGGAGAGGGACAATTTTGCTTTCCTGACCCAGGTGGCGAACCATAGCACGTCGGCCTTCTTAAAGGGACATCCTCCTAGGCACTTAGTCAAATTCACGCCTTTTTTTTGGACTTCCAGCGAGGAGAGGGACAATTTTGCGTTCCTGACCCAGGTGGAGGACCATAGCACGTCGGCCTTCTTAAAGGGACATCCTCCTAGGCACTTAGTCAAATTCACGCCTTTTTTTTGGACTTCCAGCGAGGAGAGGGACTAATTTTGCTTTCCGGACCCAGGTGGAGAACCATAGCAGGCCGGCCTTCTTAAAGGGAAATGCTCCTAGACACTTAGTCAAATTCACGCCTTTTTTTTGGACTTCCAGCGAGGAGAGGGACTAATATGGCGTCCCGTACCCAGGTAGAGAACCAAGGCACGTCGGCCTTCTTAAGGGGACATCCTCCTAGACACTTAGTCAAATTCACGCCTTTTTTTTTGGACTTCCAGCTAGGAGAGGGACTAATTTTGCGTTCCAGACCCAGGTGGAGAACCATAGCAGGTCGGCCTTCTTAAAGGGACATGCCCCTAGACACTTAGTCAAATTTACGCCTGAAAATAGGGCCCCAAAAGAACTGGAAATAATGTATTTAATTCAGGGTGCATTTGCGGCGAGTGTCCACCAGAGGGCTCCAATTCCCCCACTATAGTCCTGGTACTCTAAAATGATGGCACTTAGTCAAATTTCCGCCTTTTTTTTGGACTTCCAGCTAGGAGAGGGACTAATTTGGCGTTCTGTACCCAGGTGGAGAACCAAGGGACGTCGGCCTTCTTAAGGGGACATCCTCCTAGGCACTTAGTCAAATTTACGCCTTTTTTTTGGACTTCCAGCGAGGAGAGGGACAATTTTGCTTTCCTGACCCAGGTGGAGAACCATAGCACGTCGGCCTTCTTTAAGGGACATCCTCCTAGGCACTTAGTCAAATTTACGCCTTTTTTATGGACTTCCAGCGAGGAGAGGGACTAATTTTGCTTTCCGCACCCGGGTGGAGAACCATAGCAGGTCAGCCTTCTTAAAGGGACATCCTCCTAGGCACTTAGTCAAATTCACGCCTTTTTTTTGGACTTCCAGCGAGGAGAGGGACTAATTTTGCTTTCCGCACCCGGGTGGAGAACCATAGCAGGTCAGCCTTCTTAAAGGGACATCCTCCTAGGCACTTAGTCAAATTTACGCCTTTTTTTTGGACTTCCAGCGAGGAGAGGGACTAATTTTGCTTTCCGTACCCGGGTGGAGAACCATAGCACGTCGGCCTTCTTAAAGGGAAATGCTCCTAGGCACTTAGTCAAATTCACGCCTTTTTTTGGACTTCCAGCGAGGAGAGGGACAATTTGGCGTTCCTGACCCAGGTGGAGAACCATAGCAGGTCGGCCTTCTTAAAGGGAAATGCTCCTAGACACTTAGTCAAATTTACACCTTTTTTTTTTGGACTTCCAGCGAGGAGAGGGACAATTTTGCTTTCCTGACCCAGGTGGAGAACCATAGCACGTCGGCCTTCTTAAAGGGAAATGCTCCTAGACACTTAGTCAAATTTACACCTTTTTTTTTTGGACTTCCAGCGAGGAGAGGGACAATTTTGCTTTCCTGACCCAGGTGGAGAACCATAGCACGTCGGCCTTCTTAAAGGGACATCCTCCTAGGCACTTAGTCAAATTCACGCCTTTTTTTTGGACTTCCAGCGAGGAGAGGGACTAATTTTGCTTTCCGCACCCGGGTGGAGAACCATAGCAGGTCAGCCTTCTTAAAGGGACATCCTCCTAGGCACTTAGTCAAATTTACGCCTTTTTTTTGGACTTCCAGCGAGGAGAGGGACTAATTTTGCTTTCCGTACCCGGGTGGAGAACCATAGCACGTCGGCCTTCTTAAAGGGAAATGCTCCTAGGCACTTAGTCAAATTCACGCCTTTTTTTGGACTTCCAGCGAGGAGAGGGACAATTTGGCGTTCCTGACCCAGGTGGAGAACCATAGCAGGTCGGCCTTCTTAAAGGGAAATGCTCCTAGACACTTAGTCAAATTTACACCTTTTTTTTTTGGACTTCCAGCGAGGAGAGGGACAATTTTGCTTTCCTGACCCAGGTGGAGAACCATAGCACGTCGGCCTTCTTAAAGGGAAATGCTCCTAGACACTTAGTCAAATTTACACCTTTTTTTTTTGGACTTCCAGCGAGGAGAGGGACAATTTTGCTTTCCTGACCCAGGTGGAGAACCATAGCACGTCGGCCTTCTTAAAGGGACATCCTCCTAGGCACTTAGTCAAATTCACGCCTTTTTTTTGGACTTCCAGCGAGGAGAGGGACAATTTTGCTTTCCGTACCCGGGTGGAGAACCATAGCACGTCGGCCTTCTTAAAGGGAAATGCTCCTAGACACTTAGTCAAATTTACCAAACTTTTCTATAGAGCCCTGGTACTCTAAAATGATGACACATAGACAAAAAACCAAACTTTTCTATAGAGGCCTGGTACTCTAAAATGATGACACATAGACAAAAAACCAAACTTTTCTATAGAGGCCTGGTACTCTAAAATAATGACACTTAGTCAAATTTCCGCCTTTTTTTGATGACTTCCAACTAGGAGAGGGACTCATTTTGAGTTCCGGACCCGGGTGGAGAACCATAGCACGTCGGCCTTCTTAAAGGGACATCCTCCTAGGCACTTAGTCAAATTTACGCCTTTTTTTTGGACTTCCAGCGAGGAGAGGGACTAATTTGGCGTTCCGTACCCAGGTGGAGAACCATAGCACGTCGGCCTTCTTAAGGTGACATCCTCCTAGGCACTTAGTCAAATTCACGCCTTTTTTTTGGACTTCCAGCGAGGAGAGGGACTAATTTTGCTTTCCGTACCCGGGTGGAGAAC